>NW_024733734.1:556794-594528 GCF_018991925.1 Homarus americanus | reverse complement strand
TGTTTGTCTCTGCATAGCCGACCCAACGAATTCCCAGTGTATGCCTCGTGGTCTAGGTCAACCAAGCCGCCCACGAGCGGTCAACTACTGCCACGCCAACCCCGCTATTTAAGACCTGACCTCGTGGTGATCGCCTTCACCCACCAACCAGCCAGCAACACCTCCTCCTCCTCCGCCTGCCTGGCGGTCCCTGCTCCTGCCGGCGAGCATGGTGACCCACAGGCTGGCCTCCTCTGAGCATCCTCACCAACCAACTCTCTTCTTCTAGCTACAGCCGCAGCAAGCAACACCACCTCCTCCGCCGCTGCCTGGCGGTCCTGTTCTGCCGGCGAGCATGGCGACCCACAAGCTGTCCTTCTCTGGAGCACCTCACCAACCAGCTTCTACATTACGCTTGTAACCATGCTGCCTTCCCAGACCAAGCTGCATTGTACATCCAATACAAATATAGAGAGCACATTGTGAGTTTCTCCATCCCATCCTGGGTGAACATCAAACAACCCATACCCCACAAATGGTGACCCCCGGAGATTCGCACTCACACAGGATGGAGGAGAAACTGATCACTCTCCCAGTCTTCAACAACATGGAAGACTGGCTTATCCACCCAGAAGCAGCTCTCATCGGCTCTACAGCTACTGTCTCTAAACCGCAGGTTAGACACCCTAGAGCAGCTATGCTACTCTGCAGACAGCCGCTCCTATTCCTGCCCCAAGCACCACGTCCTACCGACCCAACACACCTGTCCTGCCTCAGACGCCGTCCCCGCCCGCTGTACCCCCTGCCGCTTCTCCTGATGCAGCCCTGCTCCCTGACGTGGCCCATGCGCCTGAGTGCGGACCCACACCTTCTATTCTCCCTCAGGTACTCCCTGCTACTGTCCTGCACCCTGCTGCTGTCGGACCCAGCTGCTGTCACGAGCCCTCATCCGCTTCTGCTGACGCAGCCCCTGCTCCTGACCCAGGCCCACACACCCCAGCAGGCGCATCTGACGACTCTGTACCTTCCGTGAGGGAAGCACAACATTCATCGCCTCCACAACCCTTTTTCTCCCTCTCTTCTCCCACAGATCTTGTGTGTGACAGTTGCCTCCACTAGCGGCCGGCTCATCCACGCCATCGCCGTTATGTTTCACATGAGGCATGCACCGCCGTTCTGCCTCACATGTGCCATGCAACCCTGCAGACAACAAGTCTCTACACCGCCTGGAGGGAAGGAGGAGTGTTGTAGTGGATTTCCCCCCTACAAACGCTGTTAGTCGCTGCGTAGCCGACCCCACGAATTCCCAGTGTATGCCTCGTGGTCAAGTCAACCAGCGCTGCCCACAGGCGGGGTCAACTACTAAGCCACGCCAACCCCCGCTATTTAAGACCTGACCTCGTGGTGATCGCTCTCTTTCTCCCTCCACCAACCAGCCAGCAACACCTCCTCCTCCTCCTCCGCCTGCCTGGCGGTCCTCCCTCCCCTGGCGAGCATGGCGACCCACAGGCTGGTCCTCCTCTGAGCATCCTCACCAACCAACTCTCTTCTTCTAGCTACAGCCGCAGCAAGCAACACCACCTCCTCCGCCGCTGCCTGGCAGTCCTGCTCCGCCGGCAAGCATGGCGACCCACAAGCTGTCCTCCTCTGAGCACCCTCACCAACCAGCTCTCTCTACATCACGCTTGTAACCATGCTGCCTTCCCAGCACCAAGCTGCATTGTACATCAATACAACAGTATATAGAGGCACATTGTGAGTTTCCTTTCTCCATCCCATCCTGAGTGAACACCAAACAACCCATACCCCACAGCGTATCATGCGCTCCATCATCTTTGAGAAGCAGGAGATGAGGGAGATTGGACGCTATTCATCTTGTCTGCCTGGTTTAGGAACTGGGATGGTGGTGGCAGTCTTCCATAAGTGAGGCAGCTGACCAGTATCATAAGAAAGGTTAAATAGACAGAGGAGGGGGTTACCAGGGGTGACAATAAGGGCATTTAACACTTCATATGTGACGCAGTCATCGCCAGGGGCGGTGGACCGGCCGCGCTTAGCAGCATTTAGTAGTTCACACTGTGTGAAAGGCACGTCAGTGTCTGCAGATAGGTCTTGGTACTCGGAGATGCGCTGTCGGCGTTGTGGTTGCAGTGCGAGGGTGAGGTCTCGTACAGCGGGTGGTAGCGCATCAATGGAGGCGGCCTCCTGCCACGTCTGGGAGAGCGCCTCGGCTCGGGCAGCTGGTCTGGGGTGGAGCGCGGGTCTGGCGTTGATGCCCCGGGCACGGTTAATGGTGCGCCATATATCACCTATAGAAGTAGACTGGTCAATAGAAGAAGCAAAGTCAAACCACTGCTTCTCTCGTGCGAGAGTGATGGCAGATTGGAGCTCTTTATTTGTGCGCATCAGGAAGCGTAGAGCATCAGGGGAGCTGGGAGATTTCTTCCACTGGTCGACTGCTAGTCGGTGCCATACTCGGATAGACTTAACATAAGGGTCGCGGTTAACATTCCAATGACTCCTGGGCTGGCGGTTAGGGCGGCGGTGTTTTGGGGCAGGGCGGAGGAGGGTAGTGCATTGTTTGGACAGATCAAGGTAGAGTTGGTCTGCGGTGGTGACAGTGTAATCCTGAAACCATTCAGCAATGGTAGTGATGAAGGCAGGTATGTTGGCAGGGGGTAGGCTGAGCCTAGGGCCCTTGGGTGGGGGGTTATTCTCACGTACTGGAGAGTAGTGTGGATAGGGAAATGGTCACTGTGGGGGGAGTGGAGGATGCGGGTGGAGTGTGGGCGGTGAGGGTCAGAGTAGAGGGCGATGTAGTCAAGTTTCCCTCCCCCGATGTGGGTGGGTGAAGGAGGGCAGAGAAGACGTACAGGGTCATCAGTGGTTTGTAGGTAGGAGAGCCAGGAATTACCCCGGGAGTTTGAGTGGGGCCCCTAGGAGCCGAGACTGGGGTGTCGGGCATTGAGGTCCCCCACAAGGAGGGTGGGGGTGGAGGTGATATGGTGTGGTAGGACAGGTACAGTAGGGGTGGAGGGAGGCACATAGACATTGACAATATTGAGGGACATACCTTTTAGTGTGATTGTGATGGCGTGTGCGTCGGTGTCGTCATCAAGGGGGACGTCGAGAGGTTGATAGGGGACATCCTTCTTGACGTAGATCCGCAGTCCACGTGCATGACCTCGTGGTAGTCCATCGATGCGAAGAACAGGGGTGGATGGGCTCTCAACACATGTGTAGCCACTGAGCACATGGGTACCAGCAGCACACCGCGTTTCTTGGAGGCACAACACGTCGATATTTTCAGTGTAGGCGTAGGTTTTGAGGGCACCAAACTTGTTTTGTAAGCCGTTTATGTTCCAGGTGAGTACCTGCAGTCCTGTAGCGTTGCTATCCATTGTGGTGTATTAGGCTGGCCGGTTGGGTACATGTGTACCCCTGACGTGGACGGATGGGCCTTAGGTGCAGGCATGTCGGCGGAGCTTGGGTGGCCGGGAGTGGAGTCGTCAGGTCCGGAAGGGAGCCCTGGTGGAGACAGCACAGGAGCAGGCGTGGCTTGCGGTGGGTAGACGGGTTGAGCCACCACGTGACGTGAGGATAAGGCAGGGCTTGGCGCGGGGGCAGCAGGACGCACAGGCAGTGAGCAGGGGGGGCTACCAGCTTGTGTCAAACCAAAAGAGGGGAGTGACAGGGTGGCAGCCTCGGGCAAGAGTTGGTTGTGTAGGTCGGAGATGGCGGTACAGAGTGTAGAGAAGAGTTGCTCAACATGCCTGGCAAATTCTTGGAAGAGGGACATGATCTGTGTCATGTCACTGGGGGGTTGTGGGGGGGCACTGGTGGGAGCACGAGGCTTGACAGCGTGGGGGTAAGGGGGGGTTGTTAGGGGGCACTGGTGGGAGCACGAGGCTGGACAGAGTCAGGATAGAGACAGGGACGAGGCTCGGTTGTGGTTGAGTTAGGGAACGGCAGGTGCCGTTGTTGTGGTGTAGCCTGGTGAAGCCAGGCAGAGGCAGGTGTCCCAGTAGACTAGGGGGAGCGTTGTGGTCGACGCGGCCCTCGGGGAGGCCTCTCCCCTGGGACAGACGGGCGACGGGGGCACTGCCATGAGTCAGCATTGTGGCGGCCGCCACAATTACAGCACCTGGGAACAATTACATAGCCCACGCCACCTCAATTGGTGTGTTTTTTTATTTTCTGGCCACAGACGGCGGAGTTGTGGTTTCGCGAACAGAATCGACATCTGGGGCGATCCTGTCGGCAGCAGGCAGTGAAAATGTGCCCCCAATGAGAGCAGCAGACACAAAATGCATTCTCAGGGTGATAAGGTTCTGCATATAATGGTGGAAGGATTGGAAGGGCTTTCACAGTGACTGGGCATTCCTTTCCCTTCCACTTGACAATAACAGAGGCTTGTGGATTTTCCCCCCGGTAATGGCGACGTATACTCAGTATGCTGGGATTGAATTCACGCGCATCCTCGATGTCAGCGTATAAGGGAAAACGTTTCACTAGGATGTGACAACATTCCTCAGCGTCTGCTGGGGGTGGCACCATGACCACCCCGTTGAAGCCGACAGTACTAAGGGCTTCATAGACTTCTAGAGTCTGACACTTGATAAGGTTCCGGTTCTTACCTTGCCGGAATTAAATGTTGTGGCTGTGCTCTTTGCAGTACTTCATCATCCAATTAAACCGGTCCTCGACTGATTTCAATTGGCCCTTGGGAAAGTGTAGATTCAGCTTACTTGGCTGGTTGGCAGAGGGGAGGGTGCTGGGGTCCGTGGCCTCGGAGTTTCCACCCTGGAGAGTGTTTCCACATAGGATAGTGTTTCCCATAGACACATTATCGTCACTGTCATTATCACTGGGATCTGACTCTTGATGGGTGTTGTATTCAGTATGGTCAGGCGAGTTGGCGATTGGATTATTGAGAGAGGGACTACCTCTCCGGAGGCGCTTGCGCTTGCCCTTACGTTGACTCCCCATGCTGGCAAAACTGCCGGCTGAGGGGAGTCGGGTCTAAGGAGGGGACCTTTGCGGGAAGTCAAGAGCACCTAAGGGCACGTCTGTCCTCTAATGTGGTCACACCACGACTGTGTATGTGGAAATAGTCAAGTAAGAGGAAGTTGGTTGTCTAAGTGGGATTAAATTAAGACTTTAATGATAAAGAAAACAATTTTATAGGTGGATATTTATAAACCACACAAAGAAGAGCATAAAACTGGTATTCAAGCAACACAATATATTTTTTATCGTAACCTAGTCTATTGATAATACGAGCGCCAAGCCTGAGTTGATCTGTCCCAATTACTATAGAAAGCACTGTCATGAGAAAAGCCGAGAGAAGCTATTACACGAGACCGCTTTCTTGTGAATTGTCTTTGTCACACACAGACTACAACAAAATCATTATCTTTAACTTTGAATACAAAATTCACGAGGTCGATATTTCAACCAAGTCTCACGGGATACCGGAATTTCAGTGCTGAGAGCACCCCTCACATACAAGGCCGTACATGTAAGTTCAGCCTTATTGCTATTACATCGCATCACAAAATCCTTCTTGCATTTGCAGAACACCGACACTGACAATTTCCAGGCGGTGCAAATTCTGCAGCATTCTGGACAGGTAGGGGATAAATATCTGACTGGCATACTCATTAAAGTTCTTGTCAGCAGCTGGCTTCAACATCTGGATGATGGCAGCCCCATCAAGAAATATACTAGTTGTAGCGGGAGCGTATGGCTAGCCTTCCGAAAAGACCTACAGGCATGCAATTAGGTCGCTCTTGGCACCTAACCGGAGGCTTCCGACACCAGAGAGTACTGCAGGGTACACTTGACTGTCGTGACGAAAGAACTCCCTAAGGTTTCCGCCTCTTCTCTGGCAACCAATGTGCAGTCGTGAGAAGGTTCTAACGTTGTTCTTAAGAGAGATAGTTTTTATTTCCCTTTGTGTGCAGTCTTCGGACTGAGGCATCCAAACACATTCATCGTCACCTTTCGAATAGCCTTAATTGCTACAGGACCTGTAATTTCCTGTGAGGAGGAAACCAGATCCACATATCCTTCCTCGATGGGATTTCTAAGGTCTTCTATCAAGTTGGCGAAGGAGTGGACATCTTTGTCAAATGCATTCTCCACACTGGCTGTCTGGTCGTGGTTACATGTGTCTGCTCGCCTTTCCCTGTGTCGATTTCCGTCTTGGAACTCTTCGATCACCCTGCTAACCTCTGGTCCAGCAATCATCCAACGGCATATGGCACTTGAGTTGTCAGTAAGGCAAACTACTCCAACATCTCCTTTGATAAGGGCATCATTGTGTTCATTTGCCTTGTCATTGGGGATTGAGAAGAACACCTTCTTCGTCTTCTGGGCGGTGAATTTACCAGCCTTGAATTCCGTGGCCTCTTCTGAGTGCTCTGTAGAAAGTTTAGTCAAGGCATGCATATAAAAAACTATGGTATGGAATTAAACCCTTCGCTTTGTTGACATAATTAGCCTCCTGAGACTGACTTGATAAATTATTCTGCAATATGTCTACATGTGTCTTTGTATTAATTATCCTTCACTTCCACCTTCTGGTCGGTTTGTAAAATGGCAGCCTTGGCTTCCAGAAGCAAAATTCGTGATTTATATATGTTCCATATTTGATGCTTGTATCACAAATTGCGCAATTGTTAAATGTAATTTCTGCAAATCTGCCTAAATCTGACTCACTGACGATATTGTCAAGGTATGTAAAAATAGATTGGCCTATCATACCACAAAAAACTGCATATACTGTATATACACATATATATATATATATATATATATATATATATATATATATATATATATCACTGTGGGTGCGCGTGATCCAGGTGAGATAACCAGGAGAAGAACACGAAGTTCCCAAGGATTCACATCTTCAGGGGTTTTATACTTCTCCTTAGTCTGTAGTCACCCCTGAAGATGTGAATTACACGAAAGCGATTGGGAACTTCGTGTTTTCTTCTTTCCTTGTGGTTATGAGCATATATATATATATATATATATATATATATATATATATATATATAATCAACACCTCAACCCGCCAGGATTCGAACCCACGGCACACAAGCCTATGACTGTGACCGGGGAATGCTAACTGACCACCAGGATACTAAAAGCAGTCCTAGACTTTGTTATATATATGTTCACCCAGGGACTTTCTTGTCTCACAAATTTGCTTAGCTTTTTCTCAGAAGTATATGAAGCGGTAGATAATGATAAGTCATATGATATAATTTATTTAGATTTCAGTAAAGCATTCGATAGAGTCCCTCATGAGAGATTGATAAGGAAGGTAGAAGCACGTGGAATAGGTGGATCATTATTAAAATGGATTACGTCATGGTTAACTGGTAGGAAACAAAGAGTCAGCATAAATGGATTAAAGTCAGACTGGGTGGCCAAAGCGGAGTTCCCCAGGGATCTGTATAGTCTCTGCTGTTTGTTATATTCATTAATGATCTTGATTTAGGTATAACTAGTAGGATTAGTAAATTTGCAGATGATACCAAATGGGAGAGTGATAAATTCAGACAGTGACTTTGAACACCTTCAAAGAGATCTAGATACCTTACATGAGTGGTCAGT
The DNA here is from genome assembly GCF_018991925.1 of Homarus americanus. Classification (NCBI taxonomy): domain Eukaryota; kingdom Metazoa; phylum Arthropoda; class Malacostraca; order Decapoda; family Nephropidae; genus Homarus; species Homarus americanus. The sequence goes on along the minus strand of NW_024733734.1, from coordinate 586,920 downwards.
AGACTGGCAAATGAATTTTAATACTGATAAATGCAAGGTACTACAGATAGGGAAGACGAATACAAACGTTAAGTATAAACTAGGTAACACGGAAATAGAAACTCAGATTGTGCAAAAGATCTAGGTGTATTTGTTAGCAAATTGAAACCTAGAAAACAATGTATTAGCGTTCGCAACAAGGCAAACAGGATTCTTGGGTTCATATCTAGGGAGTGAGTAACAGAACTGCTGACGTTATCTTGAAATTTTACCGAGCATTAGTGAGGCCACACATGGATTATGCCGTTCAATTCTGGTGTCCTTATTATAGAATGGACATAGATTCTTTGAGAGTACAAAGAAGAATGACAAAATGATCCATAATATTAGAAACCTTCCATATGAAGAAAGACTGAAAAGCTTAGGCTTGCATTCATTAGAGAGAGGAGAGTTAGGGAGAGTATGATAGAGGTTCAAGTGGGTAAGTGGGATTAACAAGGGTAAATGGAAGATGTTCTGAAGCTCAGTAATATCGAAATAACTAGACCAAATGGCTTTAAATTAGATAAATTCCGATTCAGAAAGGATATAGGCAAGCACTGGTTTGGTAATAGAGTTGTGGATATGTGGAATAGGCTACCGAGTGCTATAGGATCGGGGACGCTAGGGAGCTTCAAGACGAAGTTGGATAGGCACATGGAAGTGCTGGGATGGGTGTGAAAGGGATCTGCCCTGTATGGGCACAAATAGTCGGCAGTATCCCACTTTCTTATGTTCTTACGTAAAATATATAATATTATATGCATGTATGTAAGTTTATATATATCCAATACCTACCCAGTATATGCTAAACCATAATCATGGTAAATTTAGCATTATTTTTCTCTACCACAACAAAAACTATTATATGCTATCATAAGCTGTAAGGGCTGTAACGAGAGGGATGGTTGTCCGCCGCTCATTTGCTTGTTCGCGGCCCCACTAGGGGTGGGGGTGGGGCTGGTTGTGGGGTAGACGGAGGTGAGAAGGTCGCTGCTGCCTCGTCGCACAGCTGCTACTTACCCCGTTGTTCAATTCCAACTCAGGTTCTGTACTCATCTGAGGTTCCTGGGGCTCATGGGCTGATTCCCCAGTCCTTCACTATTCCGCTGTCAACTCTGGTCACCTACTCCAACTACTGCCGCGGCTGCCACGTGATCACCACTTCCTCCACACCCTATTCACCGTTCGTGCCCTGGCGTCTCTCCTGTGTGGCAAGACACAGGTTAGGAAGAAGATTCTTCTGCAGCAGTAGGAAATACCTGTTCTTTGTTGTATTGATTGTTTTGTTTAAGTAATTGTTTGACTCCAGTGCTGTTTATTTAATATTTGTGTGAGTGGTGTCAGAGTTAATTTATTGCGATTATTTTCGTAGTAAAGAGATGTCAATCTCTTACTGTTGTTTGTTACCCCTTGGAAACCCAAGGTTTTTGACTTTCCTTTTTATAAGATCCTGATTAGGGTGGCAAGGGATTTATATCCTACAGGCCAGGCCTTTACATGTGGCGACCTTGCCAGGATAGTCCCTAACCTTGGTTTCTGAGGGTTAATATTCGTTACCTGTGTTTGTTGTAAGTCGCGGTGTGCACGCTTCTTGCTGTCTGAGGCCCGGAAGTAAGTGGTGTTTGGTGCTTATCCCCTCCTTCTGTTGTGTTAATTTTGTTGCTCTCCCTCGTACTAGGAAAGTCAACTAGTGTTGGTTGGGGTGCACTGTGGATGCTGCCATAGCATTTTGTTGTTGATTCACCTGGTGCGGTTCTTTTCCCTGTGGTGATTTGACTGGACTGGGCGCGAAACAATGTTTCCTCCAGCCGGATCGAACCATTTAATGGTTTGATTGAGCCACTAAGTAGTTACTTTTGGCTAGTTGCGGGGTTAGTTGTTTAATTTGTCACTTTGGCTTTTGGCCTTTTGTATCATTGTCTAGTTTTGAAGAGTTGGTTGGCAAGTGATCACCCAACAGGCTGCAGAGAGAGAGAGAGAGAGAGAGAGAGAGAGAGAGAGAGAGAGAGAGAGAGAGAGAGAGAGAGAGTTCGAATTAGCTAAGTTGCAGGCAGAAAAAGACATAGAAATAGCTAGGATTAATGCTCAAAGTCTTAGACCAGAATCATGTTGTAAAACCTAGTTTCTGTTTATCGTGAAGGAGATGACATCGCCTCCTACCTTGTTAGGTTTGAACGTTGAGCTGCTTGATGTGTGTATGTATATTATATATGTTGTATGTATACTATGTATGTACCCTATTTATATACATTACCTATCTAGTCAGTAGCATGTGCCAATGCCCCTGTTTCATGTCACCACACGCTAAGATAATGTGCCTGGCGACATCTAGAAGCTGCTAATGTACCACTTGCCACATGTCGCCTTAGAGGTGAGGGAGAGGTCAGTTGACCCATAAAGAGTGTAGGGACTACCGGCGCTTGTAAGCGCATCTGTATACTTCCGTCAAATAGAACCTACAATACTCCACAGGTGTTTGTGTTTGCCCCTGTAGTTAGAACTGAATACCCAGAACCCCTACTTGGCGCAGTGAGCCCCTACATGGCGCAGTGATTTGATTGATTGGAAATATAAGTGCCGTTTTGTATAGTTAAGACCGTAGATCCCACGCTTCGTCATCCATCAACCGTCGCGCTAATCGCATTGTCTCCCACAACGAGTTTTGAGCAGTGTTTCAGTGACAGCAAGTCCCTGTGAAGTGCTATAAGTGCCCCTCGTGTGTGTAGTGCTAAAGTGTGACCTTGTTCTAAAGGATTCCCCAAGGTGGAAGGCTGATATAGGGCATTTGTGAGGAGCAGTGCGACAGCGCGGACCTTCTCCGGCTGTATCTCGCGGGTAACTGATCAGCGCTCTCCGTGTCCCCCCCTCTCACTCACCCCCCCCCGCCCTCCACCCCGCCTACACACACACACCAACCCATGGGTACACACACATGCAAGAACACACTGACTGCAGTCATTTCTTTATATATATTTTTATATATAAGTTACTTATCTGTGTATTCAATAATTTTGTCTCAAATCTTGTTGATACGATGGGCTGACCGGTCAACACTGATTTGAGATACAATATGCAGATTAAGTAATTATGTCCCGGGCTTTATGCAGCGGTGTCCCTAGCGCCCGGATGACAGCTCCACAGAGATGCATGACCAGTCAGAGCGAGACACGCCACCCTCTCCCACCACATCTCGCAGCCCTTCACCTCCATCCTCAGCCTTGTCTTTAGAGATAATTGCTCTGATATTTATGAGGGAGGAAAGGCGTGAGGACGAAGCAAGAAGACGTGTTGAGGACGAAGAGAGGAGACAAGTGGAGGCAAACAGAGACCACCAAAGGAGATTGGAAGATAGTGAACTGGTTGCAGCTTTGATATCTAGCCTCACTGCTAATCAAGCCACCTCGTCAACGCCTTCTGTACGCCCCAGCCCCCAAAGCGGCTGCCCCATTCCCCACCCATCTTGAAGCCTGATGTGACTTTCCAAACTTTTCGTGAGAAGCAAGGACTGTGATTGATTATGCTAAATGGCAGATGTCCAGAGCTTGCCACAGCATAATCAAATCTATTCAGATACATATGTGCCTGTTCTTGAAAACAACACAGCATGTGTTGGAGCATAAGTTGCAGGTGCCCCCTCGACTTTTCATTGTCTGTAGAGGAGGTACTGACATTCTAGAACGCACATCAAAGGTCAGTGGAATGAAGCTCAAGGCAGGCGGAATTGTTTAGTTGTAGACAGAAAGAGGGCGTAGACTTTTGGACGCTTTTGTGAAATACGCAAGAGAGCATCGAAGAGGTAGACATATGTCCCAGTAATCACCAGCAGTGCGAAGAGACCCAGTTGAAGCAGGTGATCTTGATGGGTGTTATGACGAGGAGCTTGTCCAACGCCTCACCTCAAACCTTCCTCTTAAGGATGTGCTGACAATAAGTTGTTCTTTATGAGGCTGCCACAGGTGTACCACCCTCTGCCATCCGATCTCCTTACAGCTGTACAGGCTATGTCCAAGCACACAAGAAGCCTACCCCAACGCCTATGCCCTGTATGCCCACCACGCCCACGCCCGGATCCCTTTGCAACAGCTGTAGGCAGCACAGAACACAGGTGCGCCCAGCTGCTGAGCTCCATTTGGGTAAATAGCTAGACCGCAAGGGCTACTGGTCACTTATAGTACAGTGCACAGCCAAACGAGTCCAGTAATGTGTGTGGTCGCCTGGGCCATCACTACGACAAGTGTTGCCAGACCAACAAACCCAAGGGGACAGCGCTGGCGGGAAGCAGCAGCGCCCTTCCACCAGTGCGAGGGCCACCTACATCGCCGAATCAGAGGCATGACGCCTTTGACAACGCTTGAGCCATATATTAGCAAGGTCCACTTCACGCCCCAGAGAGGACCAAAGTTCCCCAGCACATCAGCCATCATGACCTATGGCAGTGTGTCATCCTGTTCCTCGGTAGATGCTGCCCGGCTAATCGGCGCTGATGCTAACGGTCATCGGTCCTCAGCATTTGCAATGCTTGGGGCTCTTCCAAGTGATCTAGACCGCCTCCCAAGGATCTCCTGCTTCACGGCAGATGGTTCATAGACGGCCCCAGCCCCAGGTTCACTTATGCACATGTCAACTTTGGCAACAGGTCGTATCAAGCCTGACGGATATGCATAATGGTGTCCCGACTTTGCTGTCCTGAGCAGACATTACCAAGAGTTGGCCATCATCTACAGGTGTGACTTCCAAAACCGATTTTTCGAGGTAAAATACGCCAACAGGGAGCACGAAGGAGCAGTGCAACTACCCTGCCATCGCCCCTACCCCCACCTCTGGCCAGTGACACCTCTCCTTCCGTAGCTGGGTCGCTGCTGCTCATCTCCCACGTCTTGGCTCGCCTCCACGACAGTCACTGGCCTGGCATCGAGTCCAAAATGCTGTCTGTGTGAGTCCTGCCAAGTCCGGACAACCCAGCCAGCAGCAGGAACCCTTCAGAGTGACGACAACCCCACCTGCCCCTTTGAGTCTGTGTCGGCTGACTTTTTTTTCTGTGTCAGGAAAGTCCTTCCGTTATCGTCGACCGTCTATCTGCTGGCCGGTTGTCAAGTGCGGTAATGACACGACTTCTTCTGCCGCCACCATCAGCAAAGTTCCGCCACTACTTCCGTGACGCGCATGCGTTTGCACGCCTGCGAACCGACGGAGGGCCCCAGTTCACAAGCCGGAACTTTGCTGTGTTCTTGATCGGGATGGGGAGTCCGGCATGTGCTGTTATCGCCCCATTTCCCGCAGTCCAACGGCCACGCTGAGGCTGCTGTCAAATCTTTTGAAGCACTTTGCATCCTTAAGGTGGCCCTTCTGGAATATTGATCATGCAGGCCTTCGACCGGTCTTCTTTGAACTCAAGAACATTAACTTAACTACACCGGACGCTCCTGCCCAGGTCTTGTGTCCTGCTCACCCTCAGTCCTTCCAAGGAGTGGTAGGCCAAGACAGAGAATTATGACCGCCGAGCCGCCAAACGATTCAAGACGTCGTCGCTTCTTCGTTAAACGGCACTCACGCCCTTCCTTCCCCAGGCTGAGTGTCGGCACCAAGTCCGCGGTTCAGGACCTGACCTCCCCATGTTGGGATAAAGTGTGAAATACAGGTCTCGGTAGGTCACGCGGGACTACCAGGTGCCCCACTCAGTGGGTCGTGTGGAGAACTGCTGCACTGTGAACACTCTCTGGGCTGACCCCGCCACCAGTGCTGAGTCCCATATCCCCCTCCAGTGATCAAGCCCCTCAACGCTCAGAACGGATCCGAAAGAAAAGGTCCGCTCAAAACTTTGCTATGAGCTTATAGGGAAGTGTATGTATATTATGTATGTTGTATGTATACTATGTATGCACCCCATTTATATACATTACCTATCTAGTCAGTAGCGTGTGGTAATGCCCCTGTTTCATGTCGCCACACGCTTAGATAATGTGCCTGGCAACATCTGGAAGCTGCTAATGTACCACTTGCCACATGTCGCCTGAGAGGTCAGGGAGAGGTCTGTTGACCCATAAAGAGTGTAGGGACTACCGGCGCTTGTAAGCGCACCCTTGTATACTTCCGTCAAATAGAACCTGCAATACTCTACAGGTGTTTGTGATCGCCACAGTAATTAGAACTGAATACCCAGAACCCCTACATCGCGCAGTGAGCCCCTACAGTGTGGACAAAGATAGCTATGCTGTAAGATTGGGTAGCCTACTGAGTGGGAAACCGGTACAGATTTATACTTCCCTGTCTGCCGACATCACTAGAGATTACTCTTTTTTTAAGCAAGCTCTCTTGAAAGGGTTTAGCAAGACTTCTGATGGTTGTCGTGTTGATTTCTGCAGAGCAAAGATTAGGGCAGGGGAAATATACCAGCAATTTTCAATCCACCTGGGTCATTTGTTTCAACAATGGCTAGAGGCGTCAGAGGTTGATGAAACCCTTGTATCTCACTAACTTTATGATATTGGATCAGTTTCTGTCTTCTCTACAGCCAGACCTGAGAATGTTCATCAAGGAACCCAGGCTAGGAGAAGCTGCACAACTTGCTGACAACTGGGCGTCCACTCGCAACGCCTACCCCAAGTCTCTCACTCCCCCAGCGAAGAACACGAAGCCTCCATCCTCCAAGGAACCGTTCCCAGGAGTAGAGAGGAGAAGTTTACCAGCCGTGCTGTGCCACAACTGCGGAGAAGGGCACATTCGTTCTAGCTGTCCTAGGAATCCCAGTGCCTTCAAATGTACCGACATGCATCAGCCCAGCTACAAGGTAGGATTCTGTTTTGAAGACCGGAGCTGTCCCAGTTATTGTGTCAGTGGAACGATAAATGGGTCTTGGGCATCTACTATCATCAGGGACACCGGTTGCTCGTGTATTGTTGTCTCTGAGGAAGCCCTGCCTGACGCTGACGTCTCCAGCTGCTCGAAGGTTAGTGTCGCCGATTACTTAGGCAGTGTTGACCTATTCCCTGTCGTTAGGTCCTATTTGTGTTGCCCCTATTTTATTGGTTTGTCTGATATGGTAATGTAAGGGGCTCTTTTTTATATTTCATCTTATTCTCTTTATTCTTCAATACTTCTATCCTTGCTTCATATCTAATTTTTCTATTAATCTCATTTTCTTAGTCTTTCCTTCTATAAGTATCTATCTTATATTTCTTTGTTTATATATTTTAAGTTAATATTCTTTTCTATACTTCATTTCTTCTGTCATATATTATTGTATTTTCTAGATTTTTTATATTTTTTCTTTCTCTCAATTTATTATTGTGCTTTATTTATATTCTACTGTTTACGATGGATTAGTCTGGGAAACCATGTCATTCCTACTATAACACTTACTATACTTACAACGGTAGCCTGCTACCACCCAGACTTTTATTAGAATATAACATATCTCATTGAACTGTTAGCTAGCGAGCTTCTAGGCACGTGAGTTACAATAGTTATTTTGTGAGAACCAATGGGTAGAAGGAATATAGCGGTGATACTCATAGTTTACTAATTCAATATTTATTAATATAAGGAGTGAACAAGATGTTAATTAAGTACAGTCAGACAAGACTGGACCACTTAGGTCTCCCTTTACAATTCATAAAATAGATCTTCAATTATTTGTTACATAATTAAACAATCATTATATTACTTCATTGTCAATACAGATGGTTATATGGCACACTTGACAATATCTCAAATTAAGATATGATTTCGCACATCATGTTATTTCTCAATGAACAACATGGCACTTTAACTAGAACTCAGTTGGTAGTATATATGAATGATGTACTCACAACCCATGTAACAAATGTAGGACTGGTCATATCAATATTTATGGGTCAACACTCAACATGGGATAACTATGTCTGCTAATTATCCTCAATCAGGCACAACAATAATTAATATGTATGACTCAGCTGGTAGTACATATGAATGATGTACTCACAGCCAATATAACACGTTATTACTGGTGATACCAATACTTATGGGTTCACTACTCAACATGGGATAATTATGTTTCTGCTAATTATCCCCAACCATATACAACAATAATACTTTGGCCCATATAACTGTAAGGAGTGCCCCAGGGTGTAACACTGGTGTCACCACAACAAACGAAGAGCGCTGTTAGGGTCGGCTGCAGTCCGACACACTGCAAGGGAGCTCGGGCCTAGTTCCCAGGGTGCAGACTCGCACAATTTAATCGTGCCGAATTAACGGCATCCTGCAAGACAGTCAGCTGGCATGCAGCTGACTGTTGGGTATTCAGCTAACACACACACTGTGCCTGAGATATGAGGGAACAGGGTCAGAAATGCCAAATAACTCCATCACAAAAAATCTTTCGTCTGGCAACGACAGACGATATTTACGTTACATTAATTCTTTCACTGGGTAAATGATAATATCACTGTTACAACATGAACACTGATATTCACAAAAATTCACTGAGTTAAACTGACTTAATATGGAGGGCGTGAGAGCATACACATACCTGAGATATGATGGAACAGAGTCAGAGATGTGACGCTGCTCCTCTTACACGAGTCTATATACAGTTAACTGGCAACTCAGGCCTGTGCGCTACACACGCCAGAAAGGCTAAATCACGCATTGACAGAAATTACATTCAACTCAGTCGCTAAACATTAAACTATGAAAATCAATGCCATGGGTCAGGTGAATTTCTTACGTCTATTTTTGTAATCTAATCGGAGATTGAGCTTGCCAGGAAAAAATGAAATGGACGTCAAATACACAAACTAACAACACTATTTTCACAAACCCAGTAAAACTACGAAAAAGATCTATTCACGGGGATAAGTTAGATTTTGGAGATTATACAGTTTGACAACATCTTTCGGGAGATTAATGACTTTCTTAAATAGACAACTGACACTAAATAAACTACAAACATCGGATTCTCTGATGTTTGGGCATCAAAATAATCTAATTTCAGTAATACTTGTAAAGTCATGGCTATCCCCAAGGACGATATAAGGACATGCCGCTCATACTGGCAGACTTGACGCTCACTTACTTGACAAGTTTCACTAACAATAAAGACAGTTGAAGCTTTTAACAACACTCAGAAGGGATCTTGAACGTTTCATCTGTAATCAGACATATTTAAGTTGCCTTAACAGATACGAGTACAGTTGCAATTTCAAATTTTGTGTCATTATACTAAGGAATATGGAGTCTCGGGTGCACTATTGAGGGAAAACAGAGGACTCAGACGTCCTGAAGCGATGAGAAAACGAATGCCTCAGACGGGGACTCAATAAAGAAGGCATAACTACATGTTTTGTGGGCTATTTTGCGTAATATGAATCGTCTGATTTTACTTTAACTGACGTGTACGACCGTGGTCACAACCAGCGCAAGTCTCCTCGCCACCTAACAACGCCGCCTCGCTACCTGCCGACGTCGCCTCGCCACCCTCACACCACACCTCACCTCCAGCAAAGGTCCAAGCTGTGGAGACACGGTCGGCGAAGGTGAAACGACTGCATCCCCTGGTTCTGTAGAAATTGCGGCCACTGAGTTCGCCAAGCTTCAAGCCTCGTGTACCACTCTGACGTGGGTGAGGGAGAAGGTGACTTCCGGGGAGGAGGATCAGGCTAGAGATGGGTCTGTTTACAAGTTTGTTTGTATTGATGGTCTGTTACATAGGTCTTGTGTATCATCCAAGCAGCCAGCCAAAGTAGGTCAGTTTTTCCTGGTTGTTCCTGCTATTGTCGCAACATCATACTCTCTGTAGCTCGCGAGAGCCCTCTAGCAGGACACTTTTCTCCTGAGAAGACTTATATGAAGATTGCTGATCAAATTTACTGGGCAGGTATGGGAGCGGATATTAGAGCCATTTGTAGGAGTTGTGATCAGTCCCAGCGTATGTCCGCCAAGGGTATAGTCCGTCCTGTTCTTCTTAAACCTTTACCCATCATTACAAAGCCATTTCTCGGGTAGCCATAGATTTGGTTGGACCGCTCTCACCCAATTCCTCTGAAGGGCACAGGTATGTTCTCACTTTGATTGATTTTGCCACCGGGTTTCCTGAGGCCTTGCCCTTGAAGGAAATTGATTCTACTTCTGTGGCTGAAGCGTTGCCTGTGATCTTTTCTTGGGTAGGTATACCACGGGAAATTTTGTCAGATAGCGGGGAGCAGTTTACCTCTGAATTGATGGCGGAGCTTCACAAGTTGCTAGGAGTTAAGCCTTTATTTACCACCTTCTCTTACCCAAGTGGTAATGAACGAATTGAGAGACTGCATGGGCCACTGAAAGCGTCGCTGCGGAATTTGTGAGCCGACAAACCAAGGGAGTGGCACCGGTATCTTGTCCCCACTCTATTTACGCTGAGAGAAATTCCTAGTGACCGGACCGGGTTCTCGGCGTTGGAGTTACTGTACGGCCGAGCCGTGAGAAGCCCGCTCTCAGTGTTAAGAGATCTGTGGGAGGACACCAGTATTGAAGACGACGAGCGGACTCACTACCAGTGTGTCATTGAATTACGGGACAAACTTTCACAGTGTGCCAAGATCGCCGCGCAGAATGCTGACATTAGTAACGCCAAATATAAGGCCTATTTCGACGTCAAATCGCAGGATCGTCAATTTATTCCGGGGGATGAAGTGTTAGTGCTCCTGCCTGATAAGAAGAGTGAGTTTCTTGTTTTCTGGAATGGACCTTACAAAGTCCTCGAGAAGCGGAGTAGAGTAAATTACATCATTGACGAACCTAAGGGGCCAAATTTATACCATGCTAATTTATTAAAGAAATATCATAGCAGAGCCCCTCATTAACTTTGCTCATGTCTTGATGACATTCCCAAGCTCGAGTCAGTCAAGGCACTACCCTGCGAGGGTTCGTGTGAAGTTTAGGCACCAGACTCGGATGATCTCAGATGCCAGCTACCGATAACACCATATGGTATAGTAGAATCCCCTACGACTGACAATGGGCCCGCACTTAAGCCTGGAATGAAGAGGATCCAACGTGCAGTAGATTATTGTTGGGGGAGCTGTGTAAGGGCTGTAACGAGCGAGATGGTTGTCCTCCGCTTGTTCGCGGCCCCACTAGGGGGGGTGGGTAGACGGCGGTGAGACGGTAGCTGCTGCCTTGTCGCACACCAGACACGATCCAGCCTTGACCACACCTGCTACTACCCCCGCTGTTCGATTCCAACGCTGGTTTTATACTCATCTGAGGTTCCTGGGGCTCGTGGGCTGATTCCCCAGTCCTTCACTATTTGGCTGTCAACTCTGGTCACCTACTCCAGCTACTGCCGCGGCTGCCACGTGATCGCCACTTCCTCCACGCCCTATCCACCGTTCGTGCCCTGGCGTCTCTCCTGTGTGGCAAGACATCGCCCACCAACGTCAGCGCCAAGTGAGGAAGCTGCCCTGTACCTTCCCCTTGAGAGCGTATCACCGCGTTACCAGAACATTCCACCGTGCTGGTTAGGAGGAGGATTCATCTGCAGCCGTAGGAAATACCTGTTCTTTGTTGCATTGATTGTTTTGTTTAAGTAATTGTTTGACTCCAGTGCAGTTTATTTAATATTTGTGTGATTGGTGGCAGAGTTAAATTATTGTGATTATTTTTGTAGAAAAGAGATGTCAATCTCTTACGGTTGTTTGTTACCCCTTGGAAACCCATGGTTCTTGACTTTCCTTTTTATAAGATCGTGATTAGGCTGGCAAAGGATTTATATCCAACAGGCCAGGCCTTTACATAAGCATTATAGCATATTTAGTTTGGTCACATAAATTAAAATATAACAACCATTTACCATGCTTTCTTGTATCTTTTCAGATACCTATGGGATGATGGCCGAGTCAAGTGTACATTCATCTACCACTCTCACATCACTTGCCAACAAAGTCACCCCAAAGACACGAAAATCAACATCAATCTTTGGATTGGGCAGTGCCGTCACAGAAGAGGACTAGCAGATCACTAGCTTACGTCTTCTCGCTTCTCTCCACGTTTCGCTCCGCTTGATGTATCACATACAGGAGGGTGCGCCTTTAAATCGAACCAGATAGGAGTCTGCTAAGCACGTTCTCTCAAAAGTGGTTGTACTCTATGAAACAGCAAATATTCCCATTATCACAGAAAGAAAGGTATGTGAGAGGATGATCAAGTTCCTCGATGACAACGACAAACTTCGAACCATACCGTGCAAGTGTCGATCAACACCAGCCTCAGGATGGAGCAGATGGAGAAGAAATTCGACAATACATTTCCACTGTGACCAGCTAATGCTAAGCAGCTTATCAAGAATGCAGAAGATAAGCTTTTCTACAGTCCATGAAAGGTGAACGCAAAGCAACTTTTGGTCAGCATGACATGGTATTTGCTAGAAAAGTCCAACTTCGCCATGCACGTGAGAGTGCAGAGGCAGAGAGAAAAGAACGGATGCACCAGGAAATGTCCAGCACATTTACTAGCTTCAGAAGCATGACACATGATAGAGATATTTGTGAGGAGGCTTCCACGAGTGATACTGTGTGTGCTTCATCTACTGCGGGTCCTGCCAGGAGTGATCATCGCATGGTCCGCTCTGAAACAACAGTCTTCATTCAGTATGACATCATGAAGAACCCCAAACTCGTTGCATTAGCGACTCGTATGAAAATTACTCCAGCGCAGCAGGCTTCCTACACTGATGCCCTGATAGCAAAGGCAGGAGGAGACTCCTCTAAAGCTTCAACGTCATACTCCACAGCAAATAGATCAAGGCGCCAGGTTGGACATGAAATTGCACAGACTTGCAAAGAACAATGGACAGCTCCTAAGCTTGCCACTCTACAGTGGGAAGTAACACTTATGTCGTCATTGTTCAATCAAAATATTACAGAAATGAAGGTCTTTGGTGTTCCAAAGTATCAGCGCAACACAAATACAAATTCTGGTGATATCATTGCTGATCTGACGTAACTACGGTTGAAGTCCTAGAACTGTATGAACTCTATCATCAGCAGGCCATTTCATACTACAGCATCCAACACAGGGGATATCACTGCAGCCTGTATAACAATCCAACAACGTCTAAATCGAGCACTTCTCTGGACAGCTTGTCGTCATCATGTTGTTGAGGTTATTCTGTATTATGTGTTTGACAAGTCATCGTGGGCCTTCGTGCCCGGTGGCGAGTCCAGTGGTACAGTTTACCGAGGCGTGAAAGTTCGAACGTTCGTGCTTGGCTAACGTGCAACCGCCATCCAGCTGACAGCGACGTCATTTTCCGGATGGTCGCGGTTGTTATAATCATGTTCGGGGTTGTTATAATCATAGTCGTGGTTGTTGTAATCATGGTCGTGGTTGTTATAATCATGGACGTGGTTGTTATAATCATGGTCGTGGTTGTTATAATCATGGTCGTGGTTGTTATAATCATGGACGTGGTTGTTATAATCATGGTCGTGGTTGCCATAATCATGGTCGTGGTTGTTATAATCATGGACATGGTTGTTATAATCGTGGTTGTGGTTGTTATAATCATGACCATGGTTGTTATAATCATGGTCGTGATTGTTATAATCATGGTCGTGGTTGTTATAATCATGGTCGTGGTTGTTATAATCATAGTCGTGGTTGTTATAATCATGGTCGTGGTTGTTATAATCATGGTCGTGGTTATTATAATCATGGTCGTGGTTGTTATAATCATATTCGTGGTTGTTATAATCATGGTTGTGGTTGTTATATTCATGGTCGTGGTTGATATAATGATGGTCGTGGTTGTTATAATCATAGTCGTGGTTGTTATAATCATGGTCGTGGTTGTTATAATCATGGTCGTGGTTGTTATAATCAGGGTCGTGGTTATGATCATGGTCGTGGTTGTTATGGTCATAGTCGTAGGTGATATAATCATGGTAGTGGGTGATATAATCATAGACGTGGTTGTTATATTCATGGTCGTGGTTGTTATAATAATTGTTGTGCTTGTTATAATCATGGTCGTGGTTGTTATAATCACAGTCGTGGCTGTTATAATCATGGTCGTGGTTGTTATAATCATGGTCGTGGGTGTTATAATCATAGTCGTGGTTATTATAATCATGATCGTGGTTGTTATAATCATAGTCGTGGTTGTTATAATCATAGTCGTGGTTATGATCATGGTCGTGGTTTTTATGATCATAGTCATAGGTGATATAATCATGGTCTTGGGTGATATAATCATAGTCGTGGTTGTTATAATCATGGTCGTGGTTGTTATAATCATGGTCGTGGTTGTTATAATCATGGTTGTGGTTTTATAATAAGGGTCGTGGTAGTTATAATCATAGTCGTAGGTGTTATAATCATGGTCGTAGGTGATATAATCATAGTCGTGGTTGTTATAATCATGGTCGTGAATGTTTTAATCATGGTCGTGGTTGTTATAATCATATTCGTGGTTGTTATAATCATGGTCGTGGTCGTGATACCTACAGTATCTAATATACTATAAGAAGGAATAGAATAAAGGTTAGAATAATTAGTTAAAGAAATATTCGCCATAAGGAGAGGTTAAAATCATAAAAACAAAATTATTATGAATCACCGTTGATCATTCCGAGATAAATTATAATATGAAGAGAAGTGACCTTGATTCGGGTTTGATTAGTCACCATCTGCTTAAGTCATCACCTGTGTTAAGTAATCATAGTCATCATCTACGTTAGTCAGTTTTAGGCCCATCTCACATGACTGACCGACCATCGATGTTCTTTCAGCGCGAGGGTGTTAGTTTTAATGCGTCTTATTATTGTTGCTAATCTGTCTCAAGTCTCTCCGTCCTGTCTATTGCCATCCCAAATGTCTATTCGTCTGCTTGGTGTTTGAATGTAAGCCCGTCTGTACTCTTTGTGTCGTCAAATCTGTCTGTCTTATCCGTTGTTGGCGTGTGTCTGCCTGTTTGTGTAATGTGAACCAGTCAGTCAGCTGTCTGTCTGTCCTGTTAGTTGCCATATTGTCTATTTGTGCATGTATGAATCTGTCTATTTTTGTCAACCTCCTGTCTGTTTCACTGTCTATATTTACCCTGTGTTTGTTGTTGTCATCTCCTCCATGCATTCCTGTTATTATCTCTTCTCGTTTTCCATTTACAGTCACCCACAGGAGTAAGTATACACTGTAGCTGCAAGGTCGTCTGGTAACGTTGAAACTGCACATCCAGACGCATGATGAAGCTCAGCTACCCCCACCTGTTATCTCTAATTATTTTCTGTTTCCCCTTCTTTATTCTTCTATTTATTCATCTTCCTTCCTTTACTAATCCAAACAACATTAAAAAAAATGTAGGCTAAGAAAAAACGTGGGGAGGAGGAGGAGGAGGGAGCCGTACGATAACTGCAATCATGGCCTGACAGCTTACAGTGAATGAGGGTGCGCCAAGTCCGTAGACTTGCATCGTTTTCCAGCGTAAATAAAATGGTTATGTAATGGCTTCCTAAAGAAACCATCAATATGGGACCAGGTTTGTTCCACTCTACGATTTTTTGCGATTTTTCCACCAAGTTTGATGAAAAACTATTGTGCCGTTTCGGCTGCCCAGAACAGACAGACACACACACACACACAAACAGACACACGCCTAGTCCTATAGTATATTAGATGACCTACAAACTGAATGTTCCAAGCACCAGACATTACCCTCTTCTCCCGGTTTCGCAAGAACTTTGAATTACTGTCACAGAAATGGGATGAGCCACTTTCACGGTTTGATGCAACTGTATTCAGTGAAGCTGCACTAAATCTGTTAGAGGACTGTAGATCCAATGTCTTACAACTTGCCCCTTTAGAGCTCTCATTTCAAAGAGATGATTATCGAGGGTTCATTGAACTAGAGTTTGTTCAGTGTTTCTTGATGGAGTCCCCTCCTATTGCCTGGAGGGACTGGTCAGCTCCTCTCTCCCTCAACCAGTCCACCAGATTGTCTGCAATCACACCTGCATGCGTTCTCTCCTCTGTCGCCTTCTCAGGAACGAAATGCCATAGGTATCTCCCTCCTGGTTCACTGCATGCAGAGTAATGCAAGATTAGAGCGATTTCTGTCAGCCAGTCCACCAGATTGTCTGCAATCACACCTGTATGCATTCTCTCCTCTGTCACCTTCTCAGGAACGAAATGCCACAGGTATCTCCCTCCTGGTTTACTGCATGCAGAGTAATGCAAGATGAGAGCGATTTCTGTTGTTTGACAAACGTACAAATGCTGCAGAAATGATTTATCTACCTAAGCACATACTACAGTGCATCAAAGCCAAAAACTTAAAGCCAAATAAATATAGCTAAATGATATCCAATCTTGAAATTAAAGGCATTTCTGAGCTTCTTACACATTAATCTACAGAGTTATCACCTGCCGTTTTCATAAAAATATATTTCTGAAAATTGACACACCCTACTGGGTAGTCAGGACATCCACATTGGTATTTCGGTTGAGCAGTGAATGATAGTGCTCTTTGCAGTGCTGGAGGATCTCTTCATCGTCTTTAATTATGGAGTCACTGTCGAATGAGCGGAGGGGGCTGCACCACGAGTTATTGGCCCATAAAATGTTTTAGTGGAATTGAAAAATTTGCGCATCTTGTGCTGATATGTAAATTATTGTGGTTTACATGATATGTTTTTAAACCAGTCGTTCTTTAGATTGCAAAGTTCCCACTGGGCCGACGCTTTCTTCTTGCAGAAGGTATCAGCTTTGGGCCGAGACTGAGGGTTGTTCTGCCAGTCAGTTAAAGTAGCACATTTATCATCGACGAGTAAATTGATCGCCGGATCATTTTCATCAAACCGTTCTTGGTGTGTTTTTTCGATCTGGCCGAGGGTCTCTCTGCAGGTTCTGTCATGACAGTGTCAAGAATATCCCATTCGGCACTGGGATTTGGGTTGTTTGTTGTCGGGTTGTTTATCAGCCAATGTTCGAGCTATTCTCTAAAAGCTGCTTAGGGTTAAAACCTCTCTGGAGGCTTGTTGCCTTTGTCATTTTCGGGCGACATGAAGTGATAGCTTGGCTCTGACGAGCAGATGATCAGTGTCGCAGTGGTCTGAGCCACACATGGCTCGGGTGATGAGGACATCTCGGCAATCTCTTTCTGTGACAATGATGTAGTTAATGAGATGCCAGTGTTTGGATCGTGGGTGTTGCCACGATCCCTTGAACTTGTCGTCCTGCCTATACAAGGTATTAGTGATAGTGAGGTTGTGGGCAACGCACTTGCTGAGAAGAAGTAGGCCGTTGGAATTACACTTGCCTTGTCCATTTTTCCTTATGGTTCCCTGCCAAATGTCAGCATCTTAGTCACCTCTGGCATTGAAGTCACCAAGGAGCACAACGTTATCTTCTCTGGGGATAGAGGTTGGCACTGTCGAGGTGGGCATAAATGGCCTCCTTGATGTCATCTCCTACATCCAGTGTTGGGGCGTATGCACTGATGAAAAGGATATGATTTAAGTGATTCAATGGGACTCAGAGAGTCATCAGGCGCTCATTGATCCCATTTGGCATTTCAGTTAGCCTATGTAGGATGCGTTGGCGGATGGCAAAGCCAACTCCAAAAATGCAGTTTCTCTCTGCAGCAGGCTTACCCTTCTAGAAGAAGGCATAGCCAGACCTCCATTCTGTGAGTTGACCCGCGTCTGGGAGCTTGGACTTACTAATGGTTGCTATGTCGATGTTATACCTAGCCAGCTCTTTTGCCACAAGGGCGGTTCTTCTTTCAGGATGATCATTTGTGCCAGTATCCAGAAGGGTCCTGACATTCCATGTAGCGACCATAAGAGGTTGTATAGTTTGTTTTTGTTTGGATCTGTGTTTATGAATGTGTTTTCGACTGCATAAGGATGACCTTACTGGGTGCGGTTTCCCAGTCAGATTGGTTCTTTAGGGCACCTTTTCTAGCTCCCTCCCCATGTGGGGTGAGCAGAGTGACTGCTCGAAAGGGCTGCTCAGTCGCACAGACCGGACCGGAATACACTGCTGCCTAGACCCCAGTGCATAAACGACCATCTTATATGTGCCGCAGAGTCATCTCTGTCTGTCTCCGTCACCACTCGTCCGTCGCCATAGGACTTTTGGGGGTATAGGGGTTTTGATGATGGTGAGAGGTATGATGAGCTGGATGATGGCTGTACGAGAGTTGTTTTATGTCGTGAGGCAGGAGAGCAGGCTGCACCCACACATCTTGGTTCTCTTTTTTCCTGATCCAGTGGTGCAAGTGTTGCATTGACTGGTGAGAAGGACAGTTGCAATGGACTGCTGATAGCCCAGTTAGTTGGGTTTCGCCATAGTAGCCTGTCCATCATGCATTGTCTTCGTCCGCCCGTGTAGTCGTTGGGTTTCCATGGTGGTCACCTCTTCCGCCTATACCGCCGTTGGGGTCTAATTGGTGCTCTGTAAGCGTAACAGCTATATGTGGGGTTTACTCCCGCAGCCTTATACCTACTAAGGTTAATCCACAAGGCAGCGGGGTAATGGTTGGTAGGCGCCAGAACGTGTCCACATGCCAGTGGGCCTATGCCCCGTCCCTTTGAGGCCCACTGCTACTCCGAGATCCCCTGCTGGTCTAGCCTGGGCCCACGAGGCACCCAGTTACCGTGTGTTACCACGGGGAGGCACAGTAGGAGTCTTGATGGTGAAGAGGCTGTGTACTGGCAGGGGAGAACTTATGGAAGTTGCTTCCCTGTTCGCCAAGGGGGATAGCCAGCAGAGGTAGCTGAAAGCGAGTGGAAGCAAGCAGTGCTTGCACCTTAACACGAAAATAATGCTGCCACACTAGACGCATTTCACCACCCTGTGTGCCATCACACACACACACACACACACACACTACCACCTCTCTCTCCTTCCACCTACCACCCATCCAAAGCTAAAGACAGTGATGGCACCCTTATGAAGTGCCGAATAGGGATAGTATGACTATGGATGTGAGGGCAGAGGGAGAAGAGGGGAGGGGATTGCGAAGGGGACTGGGAGGGGAGGGGACTGAGAGGGTAGTGGTAGTGAGGAGGAGAGAATGGGGAGACTTGTCTAGTCTCAGGGCGAGCAACATTTGTACTGTAGTCAAAAACGTAATGAAGTGTAGCAGCTTCTTGCCTGAATTTATCTTGATCAATTCTCTGAATCTTTTTTATGTACCTGATGCAGATGCCATAAGACATATTGGATTTGTTAGGGTCATAGTTGTCAATGAAATATTTCCTGATCCTTTCCGTAAGTTTCTGTAAGAGGAGCGTTTATATCAGACTTTTCAATACAACTGATATAGACCTTGGAATGCTTTCCCTCGTGAAATTCCTTTGTATAAGGGCCTAATTCTTGTATTGTCGTTGGGCTTGTAGTGCCAGAGGTTGTTATTGCCCCAGAAAGCCGTCACCGAGTACATTACTTTTAACTATTATAGTGCTTTAGTGGTTAGAATATCCCACACCAGTGACACCCCTGACCCCCTGTATCACTTTATAATTCACTTGTATAAATATAATTTACTCTATGTCAATTACTGATCAATAATTACAAAAAAAATAATGTTATCTTACCATCTCTTTGGGTATTAACACAAATTTTACAACAAAACTAAGAGGGGGGGGGGGAAACTACTACAAGTTCCTCTCCAAGATCTGGAATATACTGTAAATGGTCATTACCTCATTGGTCGCTCCTACCTCACTTTGCTGCTTAGACTGGTGTTTGCATCCTGTTAATAATCCCAGCTCACTAATAATTATAGTTTACATTGTTCCAATTCACTTGATAAATGTTTTATTACAATCCTTCTCAATATAATTTTCTTCAACTGATTTAAATGTTTATAACTCTGAATTACTCTTCTTAGATAGTTTACAATTACAATGACTCACGCATTCAAACACCACTACGTCAACATGATGGATCTGACTTAACCCTGTCTACTCAACTACGAAACTCCAAATTTCCCTAACCTTTCCCTCAGTAACTATAATTTATGAAGTGTTCTGAATTATTTAAAGGTAGTCAGTTATATCACAATGATCGATAATAATTAAACTATCAACAATCAACATTAAAAAAGTAAGCTTTATGTATTTACTGGTAAAATTACATATGTATTATAATAACATACACAGTTCTAACAAGACACAAACTTATTTTTACTCAACTTACATCAAGTTTCAACATTTTGAAACTCAACTCTTATTACCAAATGTTCTCCAGTTATCAGAATTTCTCCCACAATACATTACGTAGTATAACAATCGGTGATTACTTCACCATTTCAGAATTTACCTAAACGTTGGTTACCAGCTGATTAGTCATTCTCTTTCCTTTCAGGAGATATAACTAAACTATATTCTGTTACATCATTTTACGTCCCACAGAAAGAATATAATATTTTTAAATAATAGAAATTCAGTTTTCGGTGTAAATTTACATAAAATAATTCGACATCATCACATTCCAGCTAATTAAACCAAAATGTATCAAATACTGCTAAGAATTTTAGCTAAAGTTTTGTGGAAAAGGGCCATCCACGAGCTGGTCTTTTTAACCATCCACCAATTTTGAGACTTTCAAAATATAAAAATATCTAAACAAAACAGTGACTCCTAAAGTTTTTACCATAATCCTAAATTGGTCAGCAGTTAAAAGTACTTACTAGGTTTGGTCATCAGCCATAATTTTAATATTTTATAAGAAAAATTAAGGCATTTCTAATTGAATACAAAAAGAGAATCTATGAGCCCAATTTTTCTCATTGGATGTCTAACATCCTACATGCGTCATATATGTGTATATATATAAGTCATTACTTCTGTGTTTTTTTCTTAGACTAGGCGTCCAACGAGAAAATAATATATTGTGTACACATACCCAGTGTCATAATCACAGAGTGTACACACTTCTATGCTGCTCTATAGGTCTAACTATAACTAGTAACTAGTTATATGATAGCCTTGGAGCTGTTTAGTTTGTTGGGTTAAGTTGTCAAGCCCACAATGATCTTTTCTCCATTTATTTATAAAAATATAATTAATGCACAGTTAATAAGGATCACCGTAATTAACACTGTGAACTGTGAGTGTAGGTTAAGGACGGAGCTTAACTTAAGATAAGCTTTTTTTGTCAGACGTCCTTACCTCATGAGAGTTGATGTTAACTGCCAAGAGCCGGCTATTAATTAGCTGAGCTCATATCTAAGAGACACGACTTGAGAGTGGAATCTTCTGATCACATGTGTGTCACATGATCTTCACAGTTCATGGAAAATTACTGTGGGTAATAGAACTATATAACAACAATGTAATAACCCATATTTATATAAGGACTACTGTCTATAAGACAGGGGCTATTACATCGCTCGGTCACCACCTTCCGAGCTTTTACGAGAAATTAACTAGTCTCGCAGAAAAACCCTATACATATACCTACCCATGTTACATGCATATGTGTGTACACACTAAACTGGAGAAACTGCAACATGGGGTTCAGCAGTTACTGGAGCCGTAGTCTTAATTGCCTTACGGGAGAGAACAATGGCAATGGCAATCTTAGAAGATACTGACATATAATAACAAAACAGATATATTACTGCCAATATTAACACAATACTGAAGACAGTTAAACCGGGTATAGCAAATTCCGTGAAAAATAGAAAGGCAGTTTATCCTTTATATTTGAAAAATGTGACTCCTTCAGATGAGAAATAAACTTTAATTTATCTGATACTATATTGAGTTCACTGACAGTCATACTAGCAGCCAGATACATAGGAATCAAATCTGAAGTTAGATTTAACTTCAAATCAAAATGCTTATGGGAAGGCAAGGTTTTCAAGGAACGAAAGGTTATTTCGCAGTAGTCGGGAGCCATATAATATCATTTTACAAATAAAAATTGACCTCCATCCTGGCACGGTAAAATGACAAGAGTTTCTTCTGGGAAGAAAAAATACTGCACATTATGTAGATATGCATGAAACACAGTTTTCTTAGAAATTGGTGTAGAGTTACGCTGTTTGAGCGCTATGCAAACGTTGGTTTATTTGATCGCCAAATCACACATCCCTTCTGCAGCAGGAATAAATGAGAATGCATAGGCTGGACATACGTGTAATTGTAGGAATGACGATTTACCCATGGATTAAATTTGCATTGCCTGAGCATAGGAATGTAGATGAGGATAGCATTGTGCATGAGAGTTGACTCTAGCAAAGGGTAATAGTATTCGACCTCATGTTCTGTGAAAATAGGAGTTAAATAATAGCTCGTCTTGGCTATTTGTAAAGCATCAAGAAGAATCTTCACAGGCACAAGCTGCGCATCCTCACGTCCTACCCTACATCCACTAAACTATGAATAAGTTTGTTTTGTTATTAAATAGAGCTTGAGCTGAAGTTTCAGCAGTATGCAAATACTCGGAAAACGAAATGAGCCAGTCCAGTGTAGGCACTGAATTCATTAAATCATAAACGATTTTAGACAAATGATTAGATTTGGAAACAATAGTGTTAACCCTATTCTTCAAAGAATTAATTGCATAAAATGTTTGCATTCTAGCGCGATTTTGTTTAACTTGGCTTGATTAACAATATTCATATGGTCTCCTAGTTTAGTTACGTACTCGGCAGTCGCTGTGCCAAACAGGGTGCTTTGAATGAGACCTACAAAATTAAATAATCCTCACTTTCTTTGTGGTTGAGAACACACCTTCTTTGCAAGATCATCTTGAGATGATGGAATAGTTCGTTCAGCTCTGATGATATTATTATGAAGGGTCTTGAGACGAATTAGCTGAAGATTTACAATTTGTGATATCATAGTAGAAGTGTTAGGAATTTGCATAGTAGATTTTCAAGGATGGTCATAGCTGTCTTGAGCTGAGCATCGATAGTCTCCGTATGGCGTGGTATATTTTGTAGTCCGTGCAGCTCATACTTTATGGTCACATCTCAAAAGTGTGGCAAAGGCACCTGGTTTGAGGACTTCCGTGGACGCGTCCGTCGGCATGCTGATGCCACAAAGGAATAGGAGTAGTATTACAATGATCCAAGCGATTTTAGAAAAGGTGGATTCTTCTTAGTATTGTTTTGCAGAACGTAGTTTTAAACGATAAGTATTGGGTACACTGGGTGTACTTGATGTGTTTGTGGTCTGGGAATAAATCTGGGTGGCCCCTTTTTAGGGTATCCGCCTGCACAACATCTGAAATTTGTGAATTTGGATTAAATTTTTTTAATTTTCTGCCCTCTCCTTTGGGGATAATGCGGAATGGTCCGTCAAACTTGGGTGAAAGCTTGGACTTACGTTCAGGTTCTTGCACCATAACAGCGTCGCATATTTCTAGCATGACATTAACAGGCTTAGCTTGTTTATGTTGCTTGTGAATCATTTCAGCACATGACTCTGCTAATTGTTTCCATACTTGCCCATAAATATCTGTGAAAACGCTGATTTGTTTGGTGACGAAAGCGCCCATATTATATAAGGGCATGGTTTGTCCGCAAGTACGTCATACGGCAGACGTTTTTCTATGCCATAAACATTGTAGTAAGGTGATTTGCCCTTGGAGCTGCAACCTGAGGTAACCAACCCTCCCATGCATGGTGCATTTGACTCGCTATTGAACAAAAAATCTCTTGGATTTTACGGAGGAGGTAACTTTTGAAAATTAGCCTCCTTCCCCGACTCTAGAGAAAAAATGACTGCAGACCACATTGGATCGAGTAGTTGTTCGTCCCTTAATTGCGAGCGAGAGAAAGAAGATACAGGTTTCACTAGTGTTATGTTTCTGGACAAAGCGTCGGCGACCACATTTGTTTGTCCCGGTAAATTCATGAACACGGGTTCGAACTAGTCTGCCTGAAAGATTTTTACCGTGGAACAACTCTGTCACTGCCATGTGATCTGTATAGACGGTTATTTTATAACAAAAAATAATGTCTTTAAATTTTTTCAATGCCCAAACTACAGCTAACGTCTCTAAATGCGTTAATGAATAACGTGTTTCGGCATCATTAAGCTTACGACTGGCAAAAGCAATTACTCTAAACTTTCCTCGTGCATCCAGCTGCATAAGTACAGCGCCGATTCCCTGTTCTGAGGCGTCGGTACACAGAGTAAATTCTTCCGAGTAGTCAGGAAATGCTAAAACAGGGGCATCGGTAAGTGCTGTCTTCAATGCAATAAAATTATCTTCTTGTTCAGCATTCCATACAAAAGTTATATTCTTCCTAAGTAGCTTAGTTAAGCTAATGTCGCATAGCCTCTAATAAAAGAACGATAATATCCAGATAAACCAAGAAAACTACGCACCTTATCAACAGTTGTAGGACGTGGGAACTGAGCAACAGCCTTAACTTCGTCATCCACTGTATTCTGGATTTTAGAAATTCACATTTCGAAGGTTTGACTGCTGTAGAATTTTGTTTTAAAAACTTCATGGAGTTTGGCAATATGAGTATCTACAGTACATCCTTACTGACTACGATGAGATCATCCAGGATGGCACATAATATGGTGGTTATCAACCCGGTGAACAAGGTGTTGATCTTCCTTTGAAAGGTCAGTGGGGCATTTCTGAGACTGAAAGGCACCTGCAGAAATTCAAAATGGCCCAAAGGAGTACTAAAGCCAGTAATCTCTCGAGATTTTTCATCAAGAGGTATTTGCCAATATCCACTAAGAAGAAAATCAAGGTTGCTAAATACAGCATTATCCTTGTCTAAGGATTGTAAAATATCACTCAAAACAGGCATTGGATACCTATCTGGGACAGTATTTTCATTGACGCGCCTAAAATCAATTACTGGGCGCCAACCTCCATCCTTCTTAGGCACTAAAACAAAGGAATATTGAAAGGAGATTTTGATTGTGTGTTAACTTTCTGATCTAACATATCCTGAACCATGTCCAGGACTACAGTGTACTGGCTATGTGGTAGTCGGTAAGCTGGTATGTAAATTGGGTTTGTGCCCTGTTTTAGAGATATTTGATGTGAGGTTAAATTTGTGTGACCTAGCTGTTCCCCTGGTAAAGCTACAATGTTTTGATAGTCGGCAAGCAACTTTAGGAGTCTAGTCTTGCCTTGAGGGTGATCAATCACCTTAACATGCGGTGATATTTGATCTATCCTCTCCTGTCGTGTGTGTATAATTGAAGGTGAAACACTACCAATTTGGGAATTGCGTAGGCTGCTGTGCAACATGGTTAGGATAAAATAGAAAATCACACACATAACAACCCTTTTTCAATATTCTTAGAGCGCCTGTTCTGTTAAGAACTAGGACGTCTGTTAGACCACCAGGAGGATTCTACTCGATGTAGACTCGCATTATACACCTTTAACCTTGCATGTTTCCGTAAGACAGGCTGCATCAGTCCCCGTGTACACCTTTCATATTTTTTCTTTGCATATAGGGAGATTCCACATGATACTTTACAGTTTTCCCATTGGAATTACTTTATAGACGTCAGGTTTGCGGTCTTTTTACTATTTTACATGACTTGTGGACAAAGGAAGATTTGGGGGAGGAAATGACAACAACTTACCAGTACGTCCTTGATTTTAGACCACGATTGGAAGATACTATGAGATTAGCAACTGCAAATGCAGAGTTCAGCAGCAAACAGGAAAAGAAATATTTTGACAAAAATACCAGAGAGTATAAGCTGAAGGTTGGAGACGAGGTTCTAATTCTACTTCCTCCTTCTTACAACAAATTGACAATGCAATGGAAAGGTCCATAGCCAGTTAAAAAAGGTCTTGATAAGCGTGTTGATTATTGTATCAAATAAAAAAATCAGGTGAGGCGCTTCCATATTAATATGTTGATGAAGTATGTCAGAATGATGGAGGATGATTCTTCTTACCGCATCTTATGGGATATGCGATTTGGCAATAAAGGAGAGAGATGGAGAGAGAGAAGCGACAGAGTGAGTTGTTGTTATTGAAGTAGTGGCTTCGTCAGCACCACGTCCATTAGCACTCAGATAAGGACTAGTGGCCAGTTATGTAGTAAACATACGAGGGTCAGCGTATGTAGTGCTGTGAGTAAACTAACTCAAACAGACTGTGATAGTCTGTGATACTCTGTGGAAACCACAGAGTTCACTGTATGGTGATAACTCACCCCTAATCGTCTGCCATTGCACTCACGCATGTTATACCAACAGACCTGTCACAAGTGAGTGGTGAACAATTGTATTATTGTATTCAGAATTAAGCCAACTTGGAAGGTCAGTCACGTGATTGTTATTATCACTAGATGTGAATTAAATATGATGGCTACTGTTTGTGTGTTTGGCACTTACAACTGATAGTGGGACATGAATTTCCAGGTATGGCCGAATAAACATTATTGTATATTACTGGACGTGTCACATTACTCCCACACCCCCACCCCAGTCTGGCCGTGAGTGGCTACAGCCATACTTAGGGTCTGGGAGGGGAACCGGTGACTGATTTGGGTGTGGCGTCCACGGTGATGTCTGCCTACGGGGTAACTTACCTGACTACAAGACACCTCTCTTATAGCACCCATTGATGAAGAGATTCGAACAAGGTCTACGAGTGTTAATTAGGAACAAAGGTCTAGATGTATGCTGACCAGCACAACCAATACATTAAGTATAAATGCATCTGGCCACCTAATTTTGTGCGTGTGTGTGTGAGAGGATATATTGGGTAATTATGCAGCTGAGGTGATTCTAAGGAGTATATACCACATTAACAACACCAGTAGCTGAAGGTATGAAAGGGAATGGCTTAATGCATGACCCTGTATTGACAGTAGTAATAGGATGCAGTACTTAGATTAAGCCAGGAGTGGGCAACACAGAACTATTGAGAGTTGGAGTAGGAACATACCAGTCAGAACACACCACTTGGAACCTACCAGACAGAACATAGCACTTGGAACATACCAGTCAGAACATATCACTTGGAACATACCAGTCAGCACATACAACTTGGAACATACAAGTCAGAACATACCACTTGGAACATACCATTCGGAACATACCAGTCGGAACATACCATACGGAACATACCATTCGGAAATTACCAGTCAAAACATACCAGTCGGAACATATCAGTCAGAACATGGAGCTAAACAAATCATCTTTTGAGGAGACACCTGAGCCCAGGGATGGGCAGCAAGACGTAGATGGAGGAGTAATACGAGCCTGAAAGGGGAATACCAGTCCCAGTTGGACCCATGGTTCCTGGTCAAGTATTGACACTAACTGAAATAGAACTAAGGAATGTGGTGGGCACCAGTAGGTTTACTGAAAAAGGAGGAGAAGAAAGAAGACATAACGACGTCTACGGGCAACATATTATACAAGCTATAAGGATGCTTCAAGACCAAACCATGGCACCCCTGGAGCGCTTGGCGGAACTGAATAGTGCAGTAGAAGTTTTGACGGATGATTGGTGTCACGACAAGAGTGTTGCCTGAGGTAGATGAGAGGTCAATGTGGTAATCAATATGGAGTGGCAGTACTTAGGAGTGCAAACATACTTCAAAGACACGGACCCATCATCAAAGGGAGCTAAGTGGTAGTGGGAGTGAAGCATTACAACTTTCACAGAAAGGTTTGGAGTCAAGAGACACCCTACAGGGGGAGTACAGTCACTGCCCAAAAGTACTGTACGAAGTGGAGACACAGTTCAGAAAACAGGAGAAGCGAACCCCAGGCCCTGGACCATCGACCTCAATGGAGCAGGTGAATAAGGGGGCAGATATGTCCTGCCACAGCAGGTATAGAGACACTCGCCACCAGTCTGAAGGAGCTGATCGCTACTGTGAGACTGTCAATCATGGCAACTTTCTGGCCCTCCTTGACTTTCGTGTGGAGGTTTGAGACAGGGTTCTGGGTATGCACCTAGGCACAGCTGCCAAGAATACTCTGTACACATCTTGGAATATCCTGAACCAGTTGATTCACATCTGTGAAGAACAGACACGTGACCATATCCTTCAGAAGGTGAAGAAAAACAAGTTTTTCTCTATCATAACTGATGAGGTCACTGATTCTGCCTGCAAGGAGCAGCTCAGCATGGTGTTGAGGTATGTGGACCCTAATGACCACATCAGAGAAGACCTGTTGGACTTTTCGGAGTGTGACAATGGGGTAACTGGCAGAATTTTAGCAGATAAGGTGACAACCAGCATCACAGAGTATGGAATTGACATCAACAACCAAGGGAGCAGCAGCTATCATAAAGGAGACCAACCCCTTGGCACTCTACCAGCACTGCTCATCACATGACCTCAACCTGGCTGTTGTTAAGTCCATCCAGATCACCAGTATCAGGAACATGATAGGCACCATGGTCAGGATCTCAACTATCATGGCAGGGCATCCCAAACGTGCATATGCCTTGGAGGCAGCTGCCTTGGAGACCCAACCGAAATCAAGGAAATACAAGCTAAAAAATCTGTACCATACACGTTGGGTGCAAAGCCTAGATGCTCTAGAAACCTTTGTGGAGTTGTATCCCTCGGTGTGGCTTGCATGGGGGACATTGCGGAGGGTGGTCCTGGCAGTTAGTCTACAGGGCCTGCTGCTCGACATCACCAGCATAGACTTCATTGTGTCACTAGTGATTACCGACAATGCACTAGGCTACCTGAAAGGTGTAACCACTAGCCTTCAAGCACAGGCCAAGGACATAGTTGAGGCCAGCAGAGAAGTTAACTTTGTGAAAGCCGCACTACAAGACGTCCGAAACAACATGGATGATCACTACACTGAATGGTTTCGTCAGGCAGAACAACTGTGAGGACCTGCCATCTCATGGCAGTATCAAGAATGAGGTACACACCTGGTGTGTCAGGTGGAAAGAACAAAGCCAAACAGGGCCCACCAGCCTTCCAACTACACCGGCTCAATATATTCATGTATATTTAATGTTTGGGCAAATTAATACGCCCTTGACACGTGAGTTCAGCTTTGAACACGGCAGATGACACGAATTGGGGGCTGAGTTGCGAAGACGCAAAGTTATTTCGGGAAATTAAGAACCAAGTAGACTGTGAAGAGCTGCATAAGGATCTCTGTGAGCTTCAAGAATGGTCGAAGAAATGGCTGCTACGATTCAATGTCACGAAGTGTAAGAGGCTGCACCTGGAACGAACCAGCGGTAAGGACGTATATCATATGTTGACAATGAGCTGAAGTTCTCGGGTCATTGCGAGAAGAAGGTGAATCGGACAAATAAATTATTAGGTCTTATAAGAAGGTCGTTCAGATATCTAGATGGTCCGTCCCTCGTAACGATCTTCAAGAGTGAGGTGCTTCCCCGCCTGGAGTACTGTCACCCCGTCTGGTCCCTGAGATATGCTAGGGACTGTCAGTTGATTGAAAATGTCCAAAGGAGAGCCACCAGACTGGTGCCTGCGTTTTGCTACCTCGGCTACACTGAGAGATTAGAGCGCCTGAATTTGCCTAACTTAGCCTGCAGACGGACAAGGGGGGGACCTAATTGAGATGTATAAACATCTCAAAGGGCACTACTCAGTCGAGTGTCCTTAACTGGAACTGGCAGACGCTCGCCCCACAAGGGGTCACAGCTCAAGGTTGAAGAAGCCGCAAGCCCAGAAAACTGTGAGGAGTAACTTTTCGGAGTGAGAGTTGTGAACTCTTGGAACAATCTGCCAGAGAGTTTTGTAATGGCACCGAGTGTGAGCTCTTTCAAGACCAGACTTGACCAGCACTGGAGCAGATTCAGATACATTCAGGATCCAGTGCATGCCCAGTACTTGCCAACAGCGCGTAACAGAGGACCTGGAAGTAAAGGATAAAGCCACAGCTCTGGTATTGGGGACTAAACGGGAGGAAAGTCTGATAAAAAAAAACTGTGGGAAAGGTACTCATCATGGTTTAAACTGTTGCGAGGCATGGTAGGGATTAGGAGATTCATTGCCTGGTACCGGAAGAAGGAATATATGCAAGGTAAGGAACCAATATTGAGGGTGAGTGCATTGCAATCCTCTCAGACTGTGGTTTTGTGTTATGTGCAACGGGAGCAATATCGTGCAGAGATAAGAAGCGGAGACAGAGTCCCAAGTAAAGGTTAGAACAGCAATAAAATTGAAACGAAGTATGA
>NW_024733734.1:515581-556694 GCF_018991925.1 Homarus americanus | reverse complement strand
TGTTGGAAATAAAATAGACTTACTGAGACCGGTTGTATGTACAGCACCAACAATGGAGAAGTCATAATCACCGAAACTTGGATGAATCTGGCGAGCAAGAACTTTTTATCAGAGTACCACAAAGAAGGGTATAACCTTTTTCACAAGGACAGTGAGGGTAGGAAGGGGCGAGGGGTCGCACTCTTCGTCAGGGATACATTAAATGTTGCATTAAAAATTCAATAAAGGGTAAAATAGGAACCGAGTCTGTATGGGTAGAAATTGCGGAAGGAAGAGAAAAATAATTATGGGATTGATTTACAGGCCCCCAAGACTTGGGAAAGAAGCAGCTCAGCCCATATGGCAGGAAATGAGTAGGGCAGCAACATACAACAACCTGTGTATTATGGGGAATTTCAACTTCAGAAATATTGACTGGGACAACATCACATGGGACTATGACTCTGAAGACTTCCTAGATGCAGTGCAGGACAATTTTTTATAAATGAACTAATTACAGAACCTACTAGAGGTGACAGTATATTAGACCTAGTATTAACAAATAAAGAAAATATTATCAGAGATCTCACAATAGGGGAATAATTAGGGAACAGTGATCAGAGAGAAATCAGGTTCACCCTAAATTGGGAAACGAAAAGAAAAGACAATATGGTCTGAGTCCCAGACTTTCGATCGGCGTATTATGAGGGGTTAAAAAGGTACCTAGGTGTGGTCGCCTGGGAACAGTCAGGTCAGTCCACGGGAGGAATGGGTGAGGTCACGGGCGACACAACTATTGATCATGACTATAATATATTCACTAGTATACTGCATAAAGCACAGGAACAAAATATGCCATACAGAAAAATTAGATCAAGCAAGAATGAGCCAAGGTGTATGACTAAAGAACTTAAACATGACATAGGAATAAAGAAAGGAATTTATAAGAAATTAAAGGGAGGGGAAGAGGATCTCAGAAATAGGTATAATGATCTTCCTAGGAATGTTAAAAAAATGTAAGGAAGGCAAAGTGACACTACAAAATCAGGATAGCAAGAGAATCCAAGGCGAATCCCAAGGGATTTTTCCAGGAATATTGGACAATGGTCAAAGACAAAGTGGGGCCTTTAAAGTCAGAGAGAGGGGAAGTGATCGATAATAGTAAGAAAATAAGCAAAGCATTAAACACTTACTTCTTATCAGTCTTCACAGAAGAAATTCACAAGGAAATGCAAGAGGTGGAACTGATATTTAGGGGAAATGAAGAAGAGAAATTAAAGGATATCACTATCAGAAAAGAGGATGTTCTTAAGAATATAAATAAAATATAGAAGACAAAATCCCCAGGGCCGGATGACATTTTCCCTCGATTTTTGAAAGAGTGTAAGGAATAGATTAGCGGACCCCTCGTAAATTTATTTTCAAAATCATTAGACACGGGAGTTGTGCTACACTTGTGGAAACAGGCAAATGTAGTACCCATATTCAAAAAGGGAGATTGAGCATCAGCGTCAAATTACCGGCCGGTTAGTTTGAAGTCAGTAGTGAGTAAATTTCTTGAATCAATTATAGCAAATATTATCCGATAGCATTTAGAAAACAAAAAGTTATTCTACGACTCTCAATATGGATTTACAAATGGAAAATCTCCTGAAAAAAGTTAAGGCTCATGGTATAGAAGGGAAAGGTTTAAATTTGATAAAATCATGGCTCACTGATAAAACACAGAGGGTCAGCGTAGATTGTGTTAAATTTGAGTGGGGCTGTGTGTAAAGGCCTGGAACTTAAGGTTATGAATCCCTTGCCAGCCTAATGAGGATCTGAGAAAAGGAAAGTCAAGAACCATGGTTTTCTGAGGGATAACAAACAACAGTTCGAAATTGACATCTCTTTACTATGAAAATAACACAAAACTCTGACACCACACACAAACATTAAATATCAATTATGGGGGTCAAACAATTATGAGAATCAAACAATTAATGGTTTCAAACAATTAAGGGAATTAAACAATTAATGGAGCCAACAATTAAGGGAATCAAATAATTAACGGATGTCAAACAATTAACGGGAGTCAAACAATTAAGAGAATGAAATAATTAACGGGAGTAAAACAATTACTGGAGTCAACGATTAATGGAGTCAAACAATTACGAGAATCAAACAATATATAGAATATTTCCTACGGCGGTGGCCCGGTGGAAGGCTCCGTAAAGTGGGGATCCACTCTCAGGAGGAAGGTCAAGGCAGCTTCCTCAATTGGCGTCGGCGGTGGCGGGCGAGGTCTTTCCACCCAGGAGAGATGCCACGTGCACGGATGGTGTTGAAGAAGTGGCGATGACGTGGCAGCCGCGGTAGTAGCTGGGGTAGGTGTCCGGAGATTGACAGTCGATTTGTGAAGGTCTAGGGAAACAGCACACGAGTCCAGAGCCTCAGATGAGAACACAACCAGAATTTGAACGAGCAGCGGGGAAGTGCAGCTGTGGTGCTAGCTGGGTAGTGTCTGACATGTGAGTCGAGGCAGCAGTGACGTTCTCACCTCCGTCTACCCCTCCAAGTGGGGGACGCGAACAAGCAAACGAGCGGCGGCAACCATCCTGCTCGTTATAGCCCTGACACTGTGTAACCTGTGGGGTTCCCCAGGGATCAGTACTGGGCCCACTCTTGTTCATAATCTACATAAACGATCTAGATACTGGGATCAGCAGTGACATAAGCAAGTTTGCGGATGACACCAAAATAGGGCGGCAGATTAATTCAGGGCAGGATGCAACCGCACTACAGGAGGATTTAAATAAACTGCAAGAGTGGTCAGAAAAATGGGAAATGAAATTCAACACCAGCAAGTGCGTGTACTGAATATTGGAAGAACAAATACTGTCAATGTATACAGCCTTAACAACATCAACCTAGAGAAGTCGACTTGTGAAAGAGACTTAGGGGTACTTGTAAGCCCGGACCTACGGCCTAGAAAACAGTGCGTTAATGTTCGAAATAAGGCAAACAGAGTATTAGGTTTTATATCTAGAAGTGTAAGTAATAAGAGTGCAGAGGTCTTATTGCAACTATATCTTGCTCTAGTCAGGCCGCACCTCGGCTGGAGTCGTTGCAGCGAAAATAGGACGGCTGATTAATTCAGGGCAGGATGCAAATGCACTACAGGAGGATTTAAGTAAAGTGCAGGAGTAGTCAGAAAATGGAAAATGATGTTTAACACCAGCAAGTGCAGTGTACTTAATATTAGAAGAACAAATATTGTCAATGTATACAGCTATAACAACATCAACCTAGAGAAGTCGACTTGTGAAAGAGACTTAGGGGTACTTGAAAGCCCGGACCTACGGCCAAGAAAATATAATGAGACAAAATCTCATATGAAGAGGTAAGCTAGGAGTTTATAGTAGTAGAGTCATATAGTGAGAGGATATGGTAGCGTGTCTCGAGGATGTGATGCTAACACTGTATATTAACACAGGTACAGTACAAGTGTAGTATATAAAACACTAATACGTGTTACAGCTTTATTTTACTAGTTCAATAGGGGGAATTAATGGGGGGTCGTACACAATTTATGATAGACTATGGTATTCTCGTATAACCTAACCTCACAATTAGAATGGGCACTTTACTAAGTCGATCGTTGGGGAGGTTCGGGATCACCGCACTTCTACCGTCTACACAACCAGCACGTTGGCAAAGTTAAGTTTGGGGTGACGGATGAGTTACTGGATGAGGGTTTGGATATGTTATTGGTTATTAATTTAGCAAGGTACCAGGTGGTTGCCGAATCTAAGGTGGTTGAAGATCCTCAAACTTATGAAGAGAATGACACTGTTGATGTATCTATGAGTGACATAAATGGTGCAAATGTTGATTGTGATGTAGTGAGAGAGAAAGTTGGAAAATTTTATATTTTTCCATTGTGTGCTCTCACTAAGGCTAAGAAAGGACCATGTGAAGATGAAGTGGATTTAGGTCGGTTGTTCATGGAAGGTGACAAGTGTGTTGAGGTAGTAGTGGAAGAAAGAGGCAAGAATGGTGAAGTAAAATTGATGGTAGATTTTTATCCAGATTTCATTGTTGATAAAGGTTAATTAATCAACTCACAGCTTGGGGATAACAGATTGAAAGAAATGTGGAGTGAGTCTGATAGGAAAGTAAGCCTGATGATGATTCTGAGATTTTACTACCAAGGTGGTGTGTTGATGAGAAAGTGGAGACTAACAGAGGTCCCAGCTTCAGACAATTGGGAATTGAGGAAGAAAATATCCTTCCAAAGGAGTACCGGAAGGATGTAATAGCTTTATTCCATGATTCTAGCTTGGCAGGACATTAAATGTGTTAGGAGAAACACTTACAGGTTGCTAATGAATTTTTATTGGCCTGGTTTGAAGGAAAATGTGGCAGCATCTTGTAATACCTGCCCTGTGTGTCAAAAGGTAAGTAAGCCAAATCAGAAAAATTCAACCTGTACCATTGAAACCCAATCCGGCTTTTTGTAAACCCTTTAGAAAAATTGTAATACACTGTGACTGTGACTGTCAAAGACACGGAGAGGAAATCAATATCTGTTAATCATTATGTGTGCATCTACACGTTCCCAGACTTTATACCTTTGAGGAGTATTCACAGAAAGAATATTGTAAGAAAATTTGTTAAATATTTCTCATGGGTAGGACTGCCAGAGATTATTCAGTCAGATCACGGAATTAATTTCACATTTGGTAAGTTTAAGAATATTTTGAAAGACTTCCTATTAATCAGAAGTTGTCAGGTGTAAATCATCCACAGTCACAGGGTTGTTTAGAAAGATTTTACCAGACACTTAATGGTTAAACAGTCAGTAAAAAGAACTACATATTGTAGGACCATTTATTGTAGATAGGTTTCGACCTGAAATAGCAGTGCGTCTTACAGACACTAACACAACATATTGTTACGAGTTGGGGATTTAGAATATAGTTAAAAGTCTACCCAGATCCCCAGGCAACAACAATAAAAAAACAAAGACAATCGGACTATAAAAGGGTAGACAAAGGATGCGAGTTTTTGTTGTGTATAATAAAGTACCATAAATTCTTTAAAAAAATATTCAGCTTTCTATAATTTACCCTTAACCATACTTAACCTAAACATTAACAGTATATACATATTTATACAACATACAATAATTTTGAAGCAAGTGGACGCGGGGAGGCAATATAAGATTACAAATACTTAAGTGCAGGGCTGAGATGGCTGACGAGTAAGGCTGAGTATTGTAGAAGATGGTAGGTAGTCACTGTGCCGTAGGTTTCTAGGATAGGTGATCCTGTGGTCACTTCCCAGAGTGAACTGAACTCTCCTCGAACTGGAGCTGACAAAGAAGACTTTGAGGAGGTGACGCAACAACCAGGATATGGAGAAGGGAAACCCGGGAGTGGTAACTAAGACGAGTCATACTCGTGTTTCGTCCCTAGATGGCGTTGCTCGTGGTGCTGGGTAGGTAGATCAGGACAAAAAATGGCGTGGTTCGTAGTGCTGGGTAGGTAGATCATGACAATTGGTGGCGTGGTTCGTAACAATATGAACCCTAATTGTGACAATTACAAGCCATCCTAAACTAAACACTTAAATCAATCATATACTGCTGTCATTAAATAAACAAACCACTAGTTACAAAATAAAATGATGAAACTACACCAAATCTTGTCAATGCTAATTAAAAATTGGTATGACTTCCAATACTTAACATTATAAAATAATAAATTATATATCATGAGAATAACTTATTATAAATTACAATAAGTATTGTGTATATGCTTACAACGTTGCCTCTATAATGCTGACTGATGAATGACAAATTCTAAAGTTCGAAGCCAGCTTGGTAACAACTGTGGCCACCAACCGGGTTTGACTGACAGTTGAAAATTGAACCACACCCAAACAGGGTGGGAACACAGACCGAGAGAACAGCAGAAAAACTGAATACATTCTCGACATTATAAATTTGTAGAACTTAAAACTGACTGTAAATATGTGACTTCTGATGATACACAAATAATACAATAAATACCTAAATAAATACATTATAAAACAGCATGAGTAAATGATACATGAACAATAAAAATGAAAATTAGAGGGTACGAAAGTCTTTCAAACCACTTGAAAATACAAAATACAATACAAAATAATTATACTGAACATGGGAAGTACATACAACACTAAAGCAATATGCTCAATACACTTAAGAACACAATGAGAAAGTATTTGGAAATATATTAGGATGAGGGTCTGCCTTTGGATCTTTTTTGCTCTAATGTATATTGTACTGGAGTCAACAGGTTTCAGTCCATTTCATTTAGTGTATGGCTGTGATGTGAAGGGGGACTCTTAGCATGTTAAAGGAAAAATGGCTTGAAAATGAGGGCCTACCTAGTTTGCTAAATTATGTGTCTGATTTTATGAACAGATTGATGAGTGCCAGGGAAATAGCTGATGAGAATTTGAAAAAGTTTCAGAGTTACATGAAGGTATGGTATGATAAGGATGGCAGGGATTGAAAATTTAAGCTTGATAAGCAGGTGCTAGTGCTATTACTACATGTGTTCTGGGTATCAAGTTCTATCTACAGGAGCGAACACAAACACCTGTAGAGTTTTCGTAGGTTCTATTTACTGGATAAACGAAGGTCCACAAGGAAGGTGGCACTCCTTACTCTGTATGGGGGGTCAACTAGCCTCTCGGCGACATGTGGTAAGTGATACAATAGCAGCTTCCATATGTCGCCAGGCATATTAATTAAGCATGTGGGACATGGTAAATACATTGCCACACGCTGCTAGCTAGGCTGAATAAATAGTGTATGTAAATGGAGCACATACATAATATACATACATAATATACATACAGCATACATAATATACATACAATTACTATTGCAAAGAAATCCATTGAAGGCAAAGTTTAGTGGTCCATTAGTAATTGAGAAAAAGATCTGTGGTTGTGGTTTCCGGTTTCTTGTGGAATCACTAATTAGAGGTGAACTGAAAGCATCATCAATAAATGTTTATAGGTTAAGTTCTTAAACTCAAATGATCTTTTCTCCATTTATTATTGCAAATAGCGAGGATATCATGGTAATTAACGTTATGAGCTGTGAGCCATAATAAGAGTTGAGGCTTAGGTATAACTAGCTTCTTACAGCACAAATCTCATTGGCTCAGAGACGGGAGTCAAACTGGCGATAGCTGGCTACTTAGTTGATGGCTTTGCAGTCAAGGTGTGGGGCTACAGGAAGAATACTGTCACATGTCCAGTTAATGACTACTCATGTCTCATAGGAAAGTTACAATGGGTGATGAAATTATATAAACCTAATGTATGTAACCCACATTGTCTCACTGTTCAGTCCCCAAAACTTCTTCTTCCATCAATAGTTCATTAACGGTGTATGTAAGTTCCACCATGTTTTTCACTACAACGGTCTGATCATCACTACATATAACACCGCCCATCATCACTACATATAACAACATTCATCATCACTACATATAACACCACCCATCATCACTACATATAACACCATCCATTATCACTACATATAACACCACCCATCATCACTACATATAACAACATCCATCATCACTACATATAACATCATCCATCATCAATACATATAACACCGTTCATCATCATCACTATATATAACACCATCCATCATCACTACAGATCGGTAAAGTAGCTTCCGAGTTTCTTGTGCAGACACACCAACAAAAAACACACACAAACAAACAGACACACTTCTTTGTTTTATATAATTAGAAGATAGATGTAGGTCATCACTACATATAACAACACCTATCATCACTACATATAACATCATCCATCTTCAGCTGAGAGACCGATACCGAGAGCTACAGACGGACATCCAGCACAAGAGCAAATGTCTACATGAACAAAAGTGGGTCGCCTTGGTGTGGGAGGCAGCCAACAATTACCGCGATTCTGCTGCATTCTGGAAACGGATCAAGCGACTGATGGGTTCCACCTCTAGCACGGTCCCTTACCTGTTCGACCAAAACAACGTGAAAATATTCGAGGAGGAAAAGCAAGAACAACTACATCGGCGATATTTACGGAAGATCTTTACCATTAGTGAACTGGAGAATGAGGGCTTTTAGAGGGAGTTTGAGGAGGACATTTTAGGTCAGTTGCAGGGCCATCAGCACCTACTCCAGCCGCTCCCACGGACTGACTTCACTAGACTGGTGGACGGAAGCTACCTGACAGAGCGCATAGTTCCTGCAGATGTGTCAGCCGTCATAAATGGGTTTAAGAACGAATCACCTGGTCAAAGTCACATTAATAAGAAGATCCTGGCTCAACTCCTCGACAACATAATAGAGAGGCTTGCTCATATATGCAACGCCTGCCTAGCCTCTGGATACTTCCCTAAGATGTTCATAATCGCCATTATTCGCCTCATACCAAAAGCAGGGAAGCCTCCAAACAAAGTCGAAAACTTTCGACCAATATCGCTGCTAGAGGTACCTGCCAAAATCTTCGAAAAAATAGTAAACAAGCGATTGCGGATGTATCTGGAGGACGATGACGTGCATAATCCCAGCCAGGTCGGCTTCCGCCAGTACCGAGGCACATCCACCGCCATAGCTCAGGCCTACGAGCAGATCGCCAATGCCATGACTGGCCGCCTGCAGTGCAACATAATACCGAGGAACGTCAGCAAGGCGTTTGACAAAGTTTGGCACGCAGGGCTGCAGTAAAAGATCATACAACTGGGGCTACCCGAAAATCTGACCCCTCCTGCAACTTCATTATGGACCGCATAGCCAAAATCAAGATGCAAGA
Source organism: Homarus americanus (assembly GCF_018991925.1). Lineage (NCBI taxonomy): Eukaryota > Metazoa > Arthropoda > Malacostraca > Decapoda > Nephropidae > Homarus > Homarus americanus. Next base: position 547,865 of record NW_024733734.1, on the reverse strand, counting down.
ACATTTTGGAGAAGAATTCTCACTATCGAGCGGCCTGACTCAGGGTTCTTGTCTCTCACCAACCCTTTACACACTCTACACGGCTGACCTGCCACCCCCAATCGTCGGCAGCGAGTACGTCATGCATGCCGACGATGTAACACAGATCGTCACCTGCCCAGGAAGGTCCACTGCAAGGATGGCGCGACTCACTGCCCGGGCAATAGAGGGTATCTCGGAGTATGAAAATAAATGGAAAATAAAAACAAACAAAACGAAATTCGAAGTCATACCCATAGCCAAATTCAAGCCGGAGCCATTGATGATCGACGACGAAGAGATTGAGTACTCTAAACAAGGCAGGTTGCTCGGCCTCATCATCTCTCGGACGGGCATAATTCCCCACGTGAAGGACAGACTAAATAAAGTCAAAGTAGCCGCAGCCAAATTAAAACGTTTTAAACTGATGCCTGAGAAGATACAAGTTCACCTGTACAAGGCGCTGGTGAGGCCTGTGTTGGAGTATCCATCTATATCACTCGTCACACTCGGGAAGACTAGACTACAAAAACTACAGAGCTTCAAAAACAAGTGCTTGAGATCAGCCAGTGGCCAAGCGCCACCTTACCAGGAGACAGTGGAAACCATCCACCGAAGAAATAAAACTTCAGGTTCCATCGCCTAGGGAAGAAGGTTTGGGGCAAGCTCCTGGACGACCCTCACAGCCCAGACCACCTACGCGGGGAAGACATCAACGGAGGGCGACCCCACTCCTGGTGGCCCCGGAGGCTGCCCTCACTACAACAACCCAACCCGCTACTCATCTATGTCCGCCACAGTGATCCACCTTAGATCAAAACCTAGATGATATAAATTCACATGTAACAAGTCACAATCTAGTGAGTCCATAACGTATTACAGTATAAGATTTTAATTAACTTGTAATTGTAAAATCAATTTAGTCATTGTCTACTAAATTATCCATTGTGCAAACTCATCCTAAATCCTAGGTTAGCTTAGTTTGCCAACAAACTCTGTAATATGTAAAACAAGGGGTGTCGTCCCCCTCTGTTTAACTCATTAAACTTCTTTTCCAACCTTTCCCCCCACGACTATATGTTGTGACTTCTCTGTCCTTCATGTCTGGCTGTGCCTTGAGCCCCAGCATGCCTTCCATTCATTCCCCACCTTAACCTAAAAAAAAAAAAAAAAAAAGGGGCTAATACATTGCTCAGCCACCACCCTCTAAGTTCTAAGAGGAGTAAACTAACCACGTAATAGAACATAATACCTATGGATTCCTATCCAGGGCCGTCCCTAGGAGGGTGCGGGGCCCGGGGCAACTCAGTCACTGAGGGGCCCCAGAAAATATATATATATGGAGTCAGATTATGAGGTCAGAGGAACCCACCCCCACCAACCCCCATGGGACTGTCGCTATGGCTGGTAAGGTCACGGTTGCGATGGTTGCGTAAGCCGTCAGGTCAGAGTAACCAGTCAACAGGTAATGTGTCTGAGGTCACTGGGTCTAGTGCTGGGCCCCGCGGGGCCCCTCCACACGCGGGGCCCCGGGCGGTCGCCCCTGTTCGCCCCCCCCTAAAGGACGGGCCTGTTCCTATCCATGTTATAAAAGATAAAATGTGTTGTAGCTAAACTAAATAATCTACAACCAGAGGTTGAGAGTCCGAATTCATAGCCATAAATGCCTTTTGCGTCAGGGTTTTAAAATGTACAATTACAACTTTCGAAGTGATATATATGTAATATCAAAACACATATAAAATTGATAAAATTACTGAAAGTTGGTACAACAAAATTGGGAATCTCAAAACCCGAAAAATTAATACTGCAATATATCTTCAAATGAAGGAGTTTGTGTTTCAATTAGATAAGTAAATAATGTTAAATTGTTAAATTAACAGAAACTAGATTAAGTTTGCTGGGAGCAATATTATCAGATCTAAAGTTAAAATCAAATAAAAGGCAAAAAATTATGATGGGCCGACAAGGTTATGATGGCACTACTGGTGAGTTCACAATAGTCCAAAGCCAAATAATAAAACAATAACCTTGAACTAGGAAGTAAATTGACACTGAGTTGGTCAGCAAAGAATCGCATTTTATGAAGATGTGCATGAAACACCCTATTCGTGGAAATAGGTATATAAATACTTTATGCAAGCACTGTGCAAGCAGCCATTTGTATGAGTGGCAGTTTGCATATCCCATCTGCAGCAGGAATAAACGCAAATGCATAGGCTGAACAGACATACAAACATAGATATGACGATTTATACTGTGGCTTCACCTTAGGATCATCCTCTGCTAAAAAAATGAGAAGTGATTAGGCACTACACTTGTTCAATTTGTTTATCCAGGGTCACAAGTGTGTCATTACTTATACTGGGAAAGGTTCCATTTGACCTGCGGTGAGAACAGTGAATTGTGAATAACAATAGAAGTACAAAACGCAATAGCAATGCTTCTAGTTAAAAGAGAAAAATAACAGAATTGTAGCATGCAAAGTAGGGGTGTGCATCCTTGCGTCTTAAACCTGTGTTAATTAAACCAGCAATGAATTTGTCATTGGTATTAATTTTCCCCAATGAACTTACCATTGGTATTATATAGAAAGTGGAGGTAAAAAATTCTTACAATTGGTTTGTAGAGCGTAGTTGGTGTAATTGATAGTATTTGCAGTTTGAGCAAAATAATGTGTACAGGGGTATTGTTGACATCCCTGGGTAGGAGCTCTGGGTATACCCTTCTAAGCCTGGCCGCTTATACTACGTCTGATGTGTGTGTGTTTGGTTTCAACTTTTTAAATCTGTTGCCCGCTTCCTTTGCAATAATCAGGGATGGACCTGAAAATCTGTTTGTGTTGCTTATATATCATTTCAGCGTGTGAGGCGTGTGTCCGTTCTTGACCATCGATATCTGTGAAGATGTTGATTTGCTAAGTAACGAAATCATCCATATTGAAAACAGGGTCAGATTTGCCTGTAAGTATATCATAAGGTATAGCATTCGTCTGTGCCACAAACAATATATTAGGGTTATTTGCCCGTGAAGCTATCGATCGACTCATTAATAGATCGTGCCAGTGCACAAAACCTGACGAGCCCCTATAAACGAACTAGTGAGGGGGACTGTACATTCCCCTTCATTTCCATTAGCGGTATATAGGGATCATAACACTAGTTGACAAGGGCTCGGTAACATGGATCAAATAAGCTGCACTTTATTAATTTTGGGCTGCTGATTTCAAATATTGCAATAAAAAATGTCAGTCACGTAATATTTTTATGATATATGTATAAAATGTAGTGTAGAATATAAAATACGTACTTGTGTTGGAAGGGATATATTAAATGCAAGGTTAGCAATACTGAACAACAAGTGGGAAGAAATGCTGTCCCTAACCTCACTCTACAGTATGCACGATTCCCTCTGTGTGTGTACTGATGTAGATGGACTGATGTCAGAGTTGGGAGAAAAACATGACCCAAAGGAATGCCGGCTTTTCATTGATTCCTTCAAGTTTAGTTTGAAAGCAGTATTGTTGCATTCTATAGGTTTGAAGGAAACGTATGGTAGTATGAAGAAAATACTGCACTTACCGCTATTAAATACAAGGAGTATAGATGGCAGATCTGCCCGATTTGAAGGTTATAGTCCTTTTACACGGCCTTCAAGGAAGGTTCACGAAATATTGATGTTTTCTGTGTTTATGGGACAGCAGAGCAACAGAAAAACACTACAACACAAAGGACTGGCCAAAGATAAAAGTGTTTGTTCCAGGAAAGAGCAACGTTAAATATACTCCCTTGGTAGACCCAAGCGATGTACTTCTACCTCCTATACACATCAAGCTGGAACTAATGAAGAATTTTGTGAAGGCTATGGACAAACACAGTGCTGGGTTCGTGTACTTGAGGGGAAAATTCCCACAGCTCAGTGAAGCTAAAGTCAAAGAGGGTATCTCTGTTGGCCCACAGATAAGAAAGTTACTTCGTGATGACGACTTTAAAAACAAACTGAATGAAAATGAGCTAGCTGCATGGAAATCCTTCACATCTGTAGTCAAGTTTTTTTTTTTGAAACAAGAAGGAAGAAAACTATTGCCAACTTGTAGAGGAACTCTTAAAAAAACTAAAAAAAAACTTAGGATGTAGGATGTCCCTGAAAGTCCACCTGCTACACTCGCACTTGGACTTTTTTCCTGAGAATCTGGGGGCGGTTTGTGATGAACAGGGAGAGCGATTTCATCTCAACATTAGACGTATGGAGGAAAGGTACCAGGGTAGATGGGATCCTGCCATGATGGGGGACTATTGCTTGTTTTTACAATCGGAGGACAATACAACGCATAAAAGGATGAAATAAAATAACAAACGCCCATACAGTAGATAATGTAATACCTTTTGTGTTTCCTTATGATTTTTTCATTCTTTAATGAATTTTAGTGTAATGTCGTGGAAAAAAGTAACAGACAAACTAATATTTTTCAGTTTTTGTAATTGAAAGATTTTGTTTTTGTATAACAAATAAACTGTACGTGCCAGAGAATTTTTATTGCCAGATTTGAAATCAGCACCTCAAAATTACCAAAAGGAAGCTGCTCTGAACCATGTTACGGATTTTTTTTTTGCCTAGTGTAATCCACTACAGACTAAGAATATAATGAAGGAAAAGAACAATAGTTTATTCTAATGGTGTTTAGAGCTGCAGCCTCTTAATTTGGAGATAAGACTTATAGAAGGGAAGGATAATACCATAATTGATGCTCTTTCAAGATGTACACTCACACCAAAAACTTATCAAATGCTATAAGCACTATGCAATCTGAAAAATTAAAACAAATTTGAAACCATTTTGCTTATTCTCACATCGACCGTGCCCACATGTTCGAAAAGTTATTGTTGAGAGTGTACATTGTGTCATGTATATATTTGTTGCATGTGATTCTTTTATTTATTTAAGAATAGGTTATTAGTAATATGTAATTTTATTAACCCTTCCCTTCAGAAGCCTGGCGGCTTTCTTTTGAGGGGAGGTGTTATGATGAACTACTTCACCCGTACTGTAAAAGGGTTTTGGGTTATGTAAGAATCTGTTCCCAAAAATGGGCTTCCCATCATACTGTATAGCCGACTCTCCCTCCCGATAAAGCCAATCTCTTTGGCACCTTATTCTCCTCTAACTCCACATTAGACTATTCCAATTATACCCCCCCCCCCACTCCTGCTCCTCCTACTGAACCTATGCACCAATTACACTTTCCAAATTTGATGATCTCCCACCAATCACATTTCAGGATGCAATCATTCTGCCAAATTCTAAAATATATATATGCTAGGCCTGACCATTACCTCTAACATGTCATGGAAGCCACACATCCATAACATTGCTAAAGCTGCCTCCCGAGAACTGGGAATGCTGAACAGATATGGTAGATACTTCATTCCTGAGCAGTTTCTTCAAGTATATAAGGGATTCATTCGTCCTAACTTGGAGTACTGCTCTCATATCTGGGGTGGCTCTTCTTCTGTCCAACTGTTAGACAGGGTGGAATCAAAGGCATTTCTTCTTATTTACTCTCCTCCTGAAGTTGATAATCTTTCTTCCCTTTCTCTTTGCTGCAATGTTGCTTCACTGTCTCTCTTTTTTAGGTACTTTAAAAGGACAATGTTCGGTGGATTTGGCATCCTGTGTACTGCCGGCAAGGCCGTGGGCTCGTAACACTCGTCTTGCCCGCGGTGCCCACCGTTTCTCTGTGGATGTCGGTCACACTAGAATAACCCTTTATAGTACATCCTTCCTTCCTCACAGAGCCAAACTATGGAATCATCTGCCTTCTTCTGTGTTTCAATACTCATACAATCTGTCACACTTAAAAAAGCTGATTTCCCGGCATCTTCGTGGTGTAGATTAACATAATCTTTTTCTTTTTTATTTATAATTTCGTTTTACTCACATTTTTTTCGCCCCCTAAGCCCTGTTGTGAGTCGATGTCCTGTGCCCAAGTGGGCTATTCCCCGTAAAAAAAAATAGAAAAAATAAATAAATAAATAAATAAATATAGTGCTACTACTACTACTAATAATAAAAATATTAATAATAATGTCTTATATGAGAATTTGAGTAGAAGAATAACTAGGCAGTACTGTAGGTAATAAGCGGCTATCGAACAGGAAGGCACTATCGCCTGGGAAGGTATTGGAAGCAAAATGTGTTGTTTAATGGTAGACCCTGCTGCCATATGGCATCACGAAAATTGTGATCAAGTCGTAGGTTACTGATCTAACTTTCTGCCTCATTTACACAATATTGTAGGTTTTCAATTGTTTCTCGTACTTTGGCAACACTACATACATATATCATTTCTCATTATTGATATTTTTTTTATTGATTTATGGTCCTTTATTATTATTATTATTATTATTATTATTATTATTATTATTATTATTATTATTATTATTATTATATTTTCGCCCCCAGGCCTTGATGTGGGTCATAGACCTGTGCCCGGGTGGGCTAATCCTGTAAAAAACTATATTTCCTAACTACAGCCCTCATCATCATGCTCTTGCTTCCTAACTCACTTCTCCCTTTTCGCTACTTGAACATGTGTCTTACGAATATTTTCTTGCTCTTTTTGCATAAATGTGCAACCGCAAAGTGAAGACGTGTTTGAGTAGTTTACTGTTAATGTTATGACAGGAAGGAAATATAATACTCTCTGTCTGAGTTTCTTTTGGCAGATGCACTATGTGGCCTACCAACTTGTTCTTGTTTGCAAAACTTTTTTCACTTTCTCTGGAGTTCCGCTTGAATGCACATTTCATCTAAAGTCAAGCAACAATCCCTCTCTTCTGGATTCATAGCAGCAACCTTTATCTGTAAAAATTAAAACACTTCTAATATGCCGGGTTCCATACTAATAAACTCGAGTCTTCTCAGTGACCGAAGGGACGGTAGGGGCTGCTTTTGTTTCCAAAGTAAATTATACCCTGTTGACGCACAAGCAAACCTCAGCTGAAGGCCCTTCGTAATTGCCTCATTCGACCATTTCATCCCTCGACTATTACCACTGTGACTACCACGACTGAGACTAGCAAGCTGGTCCTTGTTAAAGACCTTTGCCATGCTACTTTCTTAAGCTGCTTTCTGCTTTAAGGCTTTACGTTTTTCCCTTCCCTCCTTTGCAACCTTTACTTTGAGAAGTTTTATCGTCCCCATTAGTGCTGCTTCCCGTAACTCTCCAACAAGGTTTATAGCAGCAACTGTTTCTTCTGTTGTGGGTAGATTCTCTTTCCTGCTATGCAATGGAGTAGTAATCTCTGCATCATTATTATCGCCAGAACTGCCACCATCACCTTCGGGAGTGATATTCTGCCAATCAGTTTTACCTGAAATGACATAACGCAAATTTGTTGTGTTGTGTTGTGTTGTGCAGCTTTTGCTGTATTGTGTGTGTGTGTGTACACTAATATTGTTTCTTGTATCTACTGCCAATGCTAACACTAATAGTCACATTAATATTAATAACAATAAGAAAAATAATAAGAAGAAAATAACAAAATAACAAAGAGTAAAACACGACCGGAAATTCTACTTTTTTGACAACAAATAATTAAATAATACTAATGTTTAAACTATATTAATACTTAGTGTGTGACTGTATATTGTCTAACATAGGCCTACCTTCATCAGATGTTTGCGGTTCATGTTGATCAATATTAGCTGTAGATTTTGTGGAAGAGTGTTCAGAGAGTACTGGTTTTGCAGGGGGATCTATGAGTTCTGTGCACGTTATGTCTTTTCCCGGGGAGGTTTGAGCGACTTAGTACTTGATTTTGTGAACACAATCTTTGTACGACCAGCAGTTGACTTGAGTCGTTTCAGGCCACCAGCTCTTCCAGATTCCCACTGATTCTCCTCAAAATGGTCTTGATTAGAGCAGAAAAACAGGGTGGAGACTGAATATCGCATCAGGAAAATAGATCTACCGAGTCATGTTTCGTTATCTTTTGCTAATCGTGTTCTGTTATGTAACACCATATACGCAAGATTCAGTTCTTACGGAACAAATATCCGCAATATCTACAGGGATCAGCCTGCATGAACAATGCTCAGGAAGATAAATTAAACTTTATTAAGAAAATTCTATCCACAGTGAGCCACATGAGATTATATCAGTAGCTTTGAACTTACCGAGCATATGTAAGAATCGTTGTGAGCTTTCCAGTTTTCGCATCTGACTTTAATATCCCACTGTCATCGTCTCTCTGGGTTTCTGGGAAATCTGTGCATTATTTTACCCATCCCAGGCTGTACAGCACAACCTACTGCTACACAGCAAACCATATCAAGTGTGGAAGTCACTGCTAACTGACATAGTAAACAACACTGGGCCCTGGGTGCACTAATTGAGGGAGGCGGGAGGCAGGGATGGAGGTAATGTGGCGCCTTGCGGCCACGTGATATGATCTGACCAATCACGCTCGACCTGCTGAGACCGAGCATGAACAAACTCTTCTAATCTACGGCTCTGGGCACAGAGATTAAGTGGTGGAGTGGATGATCACTATTGACCACGACTGTATGTATATATGTATGTATGTATGTATGTATGTATGTACAGTATATATGTATGTACTTCACCTACTACCTACCTATCTTTAGTTGATATCCAAAATAAGCACTACATACTTATATGAGGTGTCGTTTTGTGATTGGATGATGTGACAGTATGCCCAGTGAAAGCAAATTTTAGTCAGTGAAGAGCACTTCATTATTGTTAATGTATCATCCTCATGCCATATAATGTAGCTATCAAATGGAAGAATACAGTATTGAATTAAATAAAAATCAGGACTGAAGCTGACGAGAGATTTATGTAAAAATGTCACACAGTGGTGCTTTTTTTAGGAATCTTTTGGACTATAGGACGTAATGAAAAGATGACAGATACTTCCAGTATACCGAAAATATAATTATATAAATTGGGTTGATACACTGTAGCTTACTAAAAGTACAACATAAAAATAATACGATTTTCATCCATGGCACTTTTGGCGCATTTTACCCATAACCAAGATATCGGGAGTTGAATATCAGAAAACTACTAAAAAAAGCTATTATTGCATTTATTACCACTAACATAAGAACTTAAGAATGGAGGAAACTGCAGCGGGCCTATTGGCCCATAGTGGGAAGTCCCATTTACACCCAACCCCTATTGCTCATATATCCTTCCAAGCTATGTTTGAAGCAAGCCAGCGTATTCGAGTCAATAATGATGTTTGGTAACTTATTCCATTCATCCACTCCTCTATTTCCAAACTAATGTTTACCTGTTTCGCTCCTAAATCTAAATATGTCTACTATAATTTAAAACTATTGTTACGAGTTCGCTCCTGCTTGGATAGTTTGAGTACCTTTGTTATGTCCCCTTTGTTTAGCCATTTATACACCTGTATCATATCGCCCCTCACTCTACGTCTCTTGTGGGAGTGCAAATTAAGATGCTTTAACCTGTCTCTGTACTCGAGGTTTCTCATGCCCGGGATTAGTCTTGTCATTCTCCTCTGAATTCTTTCTAGGGATCCTATATCCAATCTGTAATACGGTGACTAGGATTCAACTGCGTAATCCTAGTCAGGTCTCACAAGCGCAAGATATAGTTTCAGGATGACCTCTAGTTTTGTAACTAACACTCCTTTGTATGAGCTCAAGTACTTTATTATCCTTGTTTCGAACAAATACACATTGTTTACTTGTCTTAAGATTCCTACTTATTATTACTCCTAAATCTTTCTCATATTTGGATTTCTCTATAACATCGTTGTTCATGTAATATCTGGTTTCTCTGTTTATATCTTCTAGGCTAAGTACTTTACATTTGTCCACATTGAATTTCATGTGCCATTTTTCAGACCATTCGATTTTTTTTAGATCTTCCTGTAGTTTTGCTTAGTCCTCGTCAGATTTAATTACACGCCCTATTTTAGTGTCATCAACAAATTTACTTTTGTTGCTGTCTACGCCGATGCCTATGTCATTTATGTATATAATAAATAAGCTTTGGGGTTCTCCAGTTGTGACGTTACTCCAATAGGATTTAGTGCCGTTCATGCTCACTCGCTGTTTTCTGTCCTGTAACCACGCACTAGTCCATTTTAGAAAAAATCCTCCAATGCCATGAGCCTTCACTTTTCTTACTAGTCTTTCGTGGGGGACTGTCGAAGGCTTTGCAAAAGTCATGATATGCCATATCATTGTCATGCCCCTCGTCCACTGATTCGAAAACAGCTGAAAAGAATGTTAATAGATTAGTTAAACATGAACGCCCGCTTGTGAAGCCATGTTGGGAATCATTGATCAACTTGTGCTCCTCCAGGTGATTTCGAATAGAGTCTGAAATTATTGCTTCCAGTAATTTGCCTGCAATTGATGTTAAGCTGATTGGACTGTAGTTAGAGGGTAGTGATCTCGTGCCAATTCTAAGAAACTTTTCATCTATGACATCTATGACATCATCTATGACATTTCCCTCACAATAGGTGTGAGCCCCTATTGTGAGAAGCATACACATTATTCACAAGTAAGTTCTGTTCAATCACGTTCAGTGAACAGTTAGGCATTATTTGAAGTAACCCAAGTGGCTATTTGGAGGATTAGTCCAGACTTTTGTGACGTTTACATAGTGGTTGGAGGCGGGTGAGCTGGCTAATGATGGGCGATTTTCTTGACAGGTGACTGATGTGGATTTGGTTACAGTCCATCTCGGCCCATTGCCAACTCGGCCCATTACCAACTCGGTCGATCATATACCAACTCAGCCCATCTCGGATAACCAACTCAGACCACTTCGGCTAACGAACTCGGACTAAAAAGTAAAAGTTTACACACATTTATTTTTGTATGAATGATAAAAGTACAAAAGTACAATGATAAAAAGCAGCATAGATTGTAAGGGGAGGGGGGAAATTGATTTTGTTATTGTTTATCTTTTAATTCTATCTTATTAATATATTAAGTACACTCGGAAACCATAATCTCTAGCCCACCTGGGTACAGTGTCCTTTCTGGATGGGGGCCCACTCTAACTATCACGAGGCAACACACTCACGAACACACACAGTCATAGTATGGCTGTATAGATGATATTATGTATAAATATTGTATCTGGCATTTTATAATCTGCATTATCTTCATTATATATGAACACGAAGAAAAACTGCCATAGGTTAGTGTTCGAAGGTATGAATGGAAATAAACACTTCCAAACCACCCAGTGAATCCACACAACGTTTACAGCACTTGTGTGTGTGGGTGCCAGACCACGATGATTCCACCACACCCCATCTATATCTTTTATTATTATTAGAGCATCAAGATTGTTTTGTAGGCATGACTATTGGTTAATTGAAAATCCAAAAATATTTTTCACATTTATTATGCATAAACATTGTAAACATATCTATTTGATTATTGTATTATATAACATATGTCTGTGAAGTGACGCAAAACCACATAGTAAAATACCTGGACAAATTTCTTAGAGTTAGGAAACGAAGTCTATATGGCCCCAACGAGGTTACACCAGAGAGCTAACTCCCCCGCCACCCACTACAAGGCACCGTCGTGGTCGGAGATTTAATTCTTAACCACAGGATCCCGAGGCAAGACTACTACCACTGAGACACCTTGTGCCCATAGGTTAATACCGTGTCCAACCTCCATCTGCTGCTATAACTTCATGCAATCTGGTGGGCATGGAATCTACCAGATTGCTGCAGATGTTCGGCCTCCTCCTTATTCCCTCCCACACATTATGTGCGTGTCTCCTCACTGCCTCCCTCGTTTTCTCCTCAACATCCCATTCAACAACCATATGCGCCCATATATTTTCTACTGGATTACAATCGGCTCCTTTAGGGGGCCAGTCCAATAGAATAATCTGCGGGTGCGCCTCAAACCAATGCTTGACTGCCTGACTTGTATGTATTGGACTGCGGTCTTGCACCATACATATAGGCTGTGGGTCTGGGATGGCATATGCTCGCACCGATGGTAGAAAGGATGTCTCTAGAATATTTATATACTGGTCTGCATTCATGTGTCCCTCAATGTCCATCAGTTCACCAACACTTACCCACAACATCCATCCATGCATGGAGGTTGTCACACGACCGCTTGTCGATGTCTCATGGATGTGTCTTCGAGCATATCTTGTATTACGTAATCGCCAACACTGGCGACCGACTGCTGGGACAGATGAGTGAAAGTTACTAGTGTGCCCTGAAGAATGCAGTGATGGCTAGGGAAACACTGAGTAACACTGAGTCCGTTTATTATGGATGAGAGAAATACAAGTGGTGACTCACGTGTGCCATGCACGGCTCACACAGTCAGACTGGGGCTGCCTTGCCATATGGCAGCCTCGGGGCAATGTTGCCACATAACACGTGCAGTGTTGCCACGTGATATATATATAAATGCTAACAGTGCTACTCGGCACAGTAGCTTATGTACAGGGTTGCTACTCGGCACAGTAGCTTAGATACATAACCTACATCTCCCTCCCCCCTCACGCTCATAGTCTTTGTCTTGAGCGGACTTCTTAGTTCTAAGTCGCTCCGAGCGTCGAGGTGAGGTGCACTGTGGGGCGGATCCTCGTGAGGTGTAGGTGACTCGTCTTCGGTCAGGGGGCCAGCAGCAGGGGGTGGGACTGGCCGGAGGAAGCGGCGGTTCCTCCACCAGACACGGCCACTCGGCATCCTGACCTTGTAGTCCCGCGACCGGCCGACGCCCATCACTATGCCCACCTTGTGCCGACGTGTCGTCGTCGGGTCCTGGACGCGGACAAGGGCACCAATCTCCAGCGGCTGAAGAGGGCGGGCACGGTCGTCATACCGAGCCTTGGCGTCCTGGGCACGTGAAGCGGCGCGGCGGTCGCAGCTCTCGGCTCTGGTCTGCCAGTCCTTCGCAAAGGCCTTGGTGTGTGCAGGAACGCAAGAGCGGAGAGGGTGACCATACAGGGTCTGGGCAGGGGTAGCCCTGGGGTGTGTGGTCGATTCCACCCTCCTGATGTGACTCCGCTGCTGCTTGGGGCTGCGTGGGCCATCTGGAGGGGGCTGCGTGCGAACCACCCCGAGGAAAGTGCGCTGCTGTCCTCCTCGTCTCGGGCTTTTGGGCTTGGGTTGGCGGCAGCACTTGTCGTAGTGTCCATAGCGACCGCAGGCCTGACACTTGTGGCCTCGTGCATGGCACCTGCCTGTGTTAGACCAGTGGCCCTTACGGTCACATCCACGACACAGTGCGTCGGCGGCCGGGCACGTCTTGGGGCTGTGTTGCTTTCCACAGCTGCCACAGGAAGCACTAGGCGGAGGCGTGGAAGAACGTGTGGTAGCCTTCGCGTTGTTGGCCACCTTCTTATCCTTCTTGTATTGTGAGATAGCTCTCACAGCAGGTGGGGCCCGTAAGGCAGAGGTGGCGGACTTGGTGGCCTCGTATGACCGACATTCAGTCACTACCACCTGGAGCGTGGAGGAAGCGTCCAGGGGGATGAGTCGCTGCATCAACTCTTCGTGCCTGACACCTGTCAAGATCCCGTGCTTGATCCAAGCTTCCTCACATTCCCGGTTGTGCGCCTTGCAGACGTCGATCTCCTCTGACAAACTCTTCAAGCGTACAAAAAAGTCGTCAAAGGATTCGTTCTCCACCTGCTTGCAGCTGGTGAAGGCACGGCGATGCAAAGCCTCGTTGTTCCGACCCTTAACATGCTCCTGTAAAAGGTCGAGCACATCCGTCACTGAAGAGGTAGAGTCGGGAGGCACTTGCAACGTGTGCTCCAAAACTCTCTGGGTCTCCAGCGACAAACACATCCGCAGTTGGATGAGCTGTTTGTTTGGAAGCATGCTGTCAAGGTCCACCATCGTGGAGTAATCTGTCCAACGCCGCCTCCACTCACGAAAAAGCTGAAACGTGACGTCTGGTCAGAGGGCGGGTGGGGGTTGAACAGATGCCTTGGGAGCTGTTGGGGTAGCAAGAGTACCTGGAGGACGCTGGTGTGGTGGAGGAGGGAGTGTACTGGCGCCTTGAAGCGCGCTACCTGCAAGTGAGGGAGGGTAGGTTAGCGCCAGGGTCGCCAATAGTGCCTCAAAACGCAACTTTTCCTCCTCTCTTCGTGTCTCCTCCCTCTGAAGTTCCATCTCTCTGCGTCTCTCGTCCCGGTCGTCCATCCACTTCAGAATTGTGGCGATGTCCGTCACTGGAGGTGGAGGATGAGAGTCTGCGCCCGGTGGAGGGGATGGTGGTGGGGAGTCGTGTCTCCCATCTTGACGTTGTCCCTTCTTACCGCCCATCTTTGTGTGTGCGTGGACTGCACTGTTTAATATATAAAGTGGCGCCTCAACAGCTCGAACCACATATATATGACATAAACAGCGCAAAAATCACGCATATGGTCCAGGTCCACTGTTCTGTCCGTGAGTGAGTGCGTGCGTGCGTGCGTGTGTGTGTGTCTGAGAGAGCGGAGGGAGCGTGGTCCGGCAAGACCGTCAGTGTCCCCCGGATGTCGCACGAGAAGGGTGTGCGCCTGCGTGCTCCGTGGGTACCACAAAAAACAGGCCAATGCTCAACTCTCAGCTCTAGACACACACTAATACACTGACACTAACACTGCCACCGTCACTAAAACGCACTGTGACGGAGCAACACTGCACATCGCGGCGAAATACAGCGCAGCACAACACAACACACTATGAGTCGACGCGCATCACCGGCAGACGTAACTGTCGGCATTGTTCACACACTTTGTAAGTCCACAGATCCTACTCACTGCGCCATGAAAGTTACTAGTGTGCCCTGAAGAATGCAGTGATGGCTAGGGAAACACTGAGTAACACTGAGTCCGTTTATTATGGATGAGAGAAATACAAGTGGTGACTCGCGTGTGCCATGCACGGCTCACACAGTCAGACTGGGGCTGCCTTGCCATATGGCAGCCTCGGGGCAATGTTGCCACATAACACGTGCAGTGTTGCCACGTGATTATATATATAAATGCTACTCGGCACAGTAGCTTATGTACAGGGTTGCTACTTGGCACAGTAGCTTATGTACAGGGTTGCTACTCGGCACAGTAGCTTAGATACATAACCTACAATGAGAAACATTTTTCATCTGTGAAAATGAAGGACCTCCAAAAATCGACTCCCACATCCGCATACGCCTCAGGAAACATTTTACGTGCTTCTCTGTGTGCCTCTGTTAAGGTTTCCTTACGTGCTGGGATGAAACATTGTCGGCCAGTCTCCCGTATTCGCCTCCTGGTAGTTGTCGGGTGACACTGAACTCCTGTTCTCCTCTTTATACGCATGGTAGTTGACAGTGGTGCTCGCTCTGCTGCCCTTTGAATCTGTTGATCTGCCGCTGGTGTGGTGACTCTTGGTCTTCCTGGTCGGGGCCTGGTGAGCACATGACCCTCCTCCTCATATCTTCTCACCCAAAGCCTAATTGTATCCCTGGAGATAACAAGAAGGCGACTAATCTCCCGTATACCCTTCCCTGCCTCGTGATATCCAATAATCCTGCCGCGACTCGTTATCACCTTAGGTAGATGAGCTCTCGTCCGAGGTGGCCTCACATAAAGTTGTGGCTGAACCTCCATAACTGTGAAAATAAAAGTATAAGGCATTAGTGCATGGGGCCTTTTGTATACATTCATTAATGAAAAATCAACATATTATAGGATATGGAGTAACCATCATTATGCGGGTGAAGGATGACAGCGAAACATGACGCAGTGTTGTCAAACTGTTACTTTACAGCCTTATTGATCTAACAGTCATTATCAGTGGAATAGGTAACATGATGATTGTTAAATAACATGTCCAGTCTCAGATAGTGTTATCACACATTGCATATCCACAAAATTTTATTAATGGGGCCATTGGTGGGTAACCCATAATTCGTCAGCTAATGCTTGTTTCCTCTCATTACGTCTGTCACATGTTCTCAGTACGAGGCATTATGTTTTATATTATATTCTCATGTCTCAGGAACACCCCCTTACATAATGAATGGTATTTATGAAACAGCCTGTATATTTAGGGAATCCGTTCTACTCACCAGTCACTGGTGCGATGATGCAGGATGAGTTACTGGGAGGATGGTTAGCAGTCCTGTTGAACTGACAGGTAGACAAAATAGAAAACTCACAGCCAAACTGTAAGAAAACCCATGGACAATGAGACATTACTAAAATATACTAGGTCATTTTAGTGCGTGCTCACACACATTATATACAGACCTATTGGTCCTTGCAAGGCTGTTTGGTTATGCTATGCTAACTAGTTTAGGGTGAGGGAAAGTATATATATATATATATATATATATATATATATATATATATATATATATATATATATATATATATATATATATATATATATATATATATATATATATATATATATATATATTAAACTCTTCTCAACAAATGCAAGGATGAATTATACGACTTACCCTTTGAGCAACCGTGTCCACACTGATACGGCAGGCCTCCCTGCACACGACGTCAGGTCGGTCATTCCTATGTGCTTCGGTTCTATTATTCCTTACTCCAGTGTGTGGTGCTTTCCCTCACGTCCAATGGTTAAACGAGATTGTTTACGGTTTGCAATAAAATGCAATATTACAGTATATTAATATAGATTTTCCTCCATGTATTGATATTATGATACAGAGCACGATGAACATAACATGATAATGATAGTGAAGCCTAGAAGGGTTCATATCATAACTTGTGTGTTCGTGCGTATGTTGCCCCGTGAGAGTTACCGTGGGACTCCATGTGCCCAAGTGAGATGGTCAAAGTATTACACGATAAGTGTGTCAAATGAGGAGTGACTGATCCACATATAATTTAAGAGAATGAAGGGAAAATAATAGATATAGATGGGGTGTGGTGGAAGCATCGTGGTCTGGCACCCACACACACAAGCGCTGTAAAAGTTGTGTAGATTCACTGGGTGGTTTGGAAGTGTTTATTTCCATTCATACATTCGTAACTACAACCTATGGTAATTTTTCTTCGTGTTCATATATATTGAAGATAATGCAGAGTATAAAATGCCATATACAATACTTATACATAATGTCATCTATACAGCCGTACTATGACTGTGTGTGCTCATGCTTGTGTTGCCTCGTGATTGTTAGAGTGCGCCCCCGTCCAGAAAGGACACTGTACTAACCTCCAGCACCGACCCAGGTGGGCTAGAGAATATGGTTTCCGACTGTACATGAGTGAAAGAAGTTGCAACAATCGTACTGGAGTCCTTCCTGTCGGGGACGCACTATTGCCATGCATACCAAGCATTGGTCAGCTATGTTCAAGACTCAGAATGTGACTAATCTTGTAATCTAACACCAACACACTTTGCCTGGAGATCTGACAACGATAACCTGACAAAATATGAAGGTTGAGGATAAAGTGATCACGAGATCTGAGGTTGACATTCCACAACAAAATACCCACAGAGGGCTACCTCACTTTACCTGGAGGCCTGACAATGATACCCTCACAAAATAAGGAGGTTAAGGTTGACCTGATCACGAGATCTGAGGTTGACGAGTTCCACAACAATTTAAATAATGAGCTACTTAATGCACAAAGGCAGAACGAATGTAGGAAAAAATAGCACAGGAGAAAATGGCACAGGAAAAATGGCACAGAAAAAAATGGCAATAGGAAAATATGGCACTGAAAAAAGGCATAATCACCAGACTAGGAAAGAATGGCACATTAATTTTTATGGACATGTTTTTGCAAGAATTTTATAACCTAACCTAACCTAACCTAGTTCGAGTCTTGTCCTGACCTAGCTTGGAGACGGGCGTGCCTCTTGTGTGCTCGTGTCAGTGACCATAGAAAATGGCCGCCGTGGGCCGTTATGTTGAGGGGGAAGAGGGACGGTGTGTGGGGAGAGACGATACCATGGCCACTCTGTTCAGTGAGCTGGAGCAGTTGCGAAGAGAGATGGACGTGTTGAAGGGGGAGAACGAAGCCCTCAGGACTAAACTCCTTCAGGTGGGTGTCCCGCCTCCCAGGAAACCTATGAAGGAGGGTCAGGAGAAGCAGGAGTGGAGAGTGGTTGTCTCCAAGGGGTCTAAGGTCAGACTCAGGAAAGCTGACCAGGGTGTGGAGTGCCGTAACCCGTGCCAAGTGTTGGAGGAAGCTGGCGAGGAAGAGAAGAGTCAGGACATAAGAACATAAGAGCATAAGAATGGAGGAAACTGCAGGGGACTATAGGCCAATACTGGGCAGTCCCATATACACCCAACCAATATTTCCCATATATCCATCCAACATATGTTTGAAGCTATGAGGCATATTCGAGTTAATGATGATGTTTGGTAACTTGTTCCATTCATCCACTACTCTATTTCTAAAACAATGTTTACCTATTTCACGCCTAAATCTAAATTTACCAATTTAAAACCATTGTTACGAGTTCGCTACTGGTTGGACAGTTTGAGTACCTTTGTAATGTCCCATTTGTTTAGCCTTGACTTTCATTTATGCACCTCTATCATATCACCCCTCATTCTACGTCTCTCGAGGGAGTGCAAATTAAGATGCTTTAACCTGTCTCTGTACTCAAGGTTCCTAATGCCCGGGATTAGTATTGTCATTCTCCTCTGAATTCTTTCTAGGGATTCTATATCCATTCTGTAATACGGTGACCAGAATTGAACTGTGTAATCCAAGTGAGGTCTCACAAGTGCAAGATATAGTTTTAGGAGAGGAAAGGGCAGTTGGTCAAACCCAGCCCAGTGGTAAGGTCGTGGTAGTTGGGGACAACCAGGTGAGGTTCTTGGATAGAACTTTATGTGAAAGAGATTGGAAACGTAAGACTAGGGTGTGTTTTCCTGGGGCTGGGATAGGGCATGTAGTGGAAAGGATGGATAGGGTCTTGTCAGGGGAGGGTATCAAGCTAGTAGGAAAAGTTAGGAGTGAGGAACTTTTCAAGAGGTATGGGAAGGTGAGAAATAGGAGAAGGATCCCGGTAGTATGTGGTGTCTTGCCTAGAAGAGGAGTTGGCGATGAATGTGGCTGTCCAGGGCAATTGCTATAAATTGCCAACTGAAAAAACATTTGGCAAACAATAGTTGGGCATTCATTGTAACTGGCGACGATTCTATGGCAACGACTTCCTGTACAGTCGTGACGGGGTACACTTGTCTTGCTAGGGGGTAGAGACATTGTCTACATCCTTGGAGCGTGAAATTGTCACTCCGAAGAGTGGGGTTTCGCCAATAGAGAGAGGTCAGGGTAAATGGGAATCAAAAACAAGTAGGTCCTGGGGAGTAGAATTGGTTACTCAGGACAAGGAGTAAAACAGGACAAGGGAAGGGTAGGTATAAATGTATACTGTATGTAATCGTTCATAGGAGCGGTTTTGATTTGTGCAGGACAATAAGACCCTTGTCGTTGATGCGTTGAGTATAATTCGGTCAAAACCTATTAAAGAACAATTCATATATAACAAATGCTGGTATATCAGGACACACAGTTTGAATAGTACGATCAATATACAGTACATAACCTATTAACCTCTTAAATATAACTCACATGTTACAACTGCTGATACATAAGGACGCAGTTTGTATAATATGATCAATAGGCAGTACATAAGTACACTTATTAAAGTTATTTAGAGTTCTTAAATGATTTAATAGTTCATAATCACACTCACGTCTAGGTCTAGGGTTTGACCAACAAGAACAAATATAAATATCCTCCTGGTAGATGTTGGCTGAACGAAAATTCAAGATGTTGTCTCTACGGTAGAAGGCGAGACTCTGCTGCTCCTCAGGCAGTCACACAGCTGCTTCCAACTCCATCTCGCTTAGTAAGATATCCTGAGTTGTAAAAAGTTTCTTCATTCAACATGTGGCCGGCACGTGGTGATAACACTTCCCCTGTCGGGCATTGCACAAAATCACGGCATATTATTAGATTCACTCTCCGACCCCTTCCAAGAGGCAGAGTCTCGTCGCTAGGCATATTAACACTGAGTCCTTTGTCTTCACTTTAACACTTCGCACCAGGCCATCTGTGCTCGGTAGAGCCACCAGTACTCTCCCTAGCATCCACTGACTCCTGGAGAGGGGTTGTCCAGAGATGATCACGATATCCCCAGCGTGGAGATTACGGCGAGTTTTGAAGAACTTTGTTGCTGACGTAGTGTTGGAAGATATTCCTTTACTCTCCTCTTACAAATTTGGTCTGCAATGAATTGGGCATGCTTCCATCTTCGTCGGTACGCTTCTGCCATAGACCGATCACCTCCTGTGGACAGTGTCTTCGGGTTCATCCGTACTATGTGAAGCGGCGTTAGTGCTTCTAGATCCTTTGGGTCGTCAGACACTGGGGTGATGGGCCTTCCATTGATGATCTCTTCTACGGCGCAGAACAAAGTGTTGAGGCGCTCATAGTCTAGTGTCTGGGTGCCCACCACTCCCTGGAGAACCTTGCTTACAGTGGGGATTTTCTGCTCCCACACTCCTCCCATTTGAGAGGCTGTCGGGGGATTGAACTGCAATTCTATCTGTTTCTGTAGGAGGACCTTGTTACTGTTGTTCCAGCCGCTCACCGCCTCTCGTAACTCTCGGCTAGCTCCAATCATGTTGGTTCCCCTGTCAGACCGAATACGCTTGAGAGGTCCTCTCCGGCAGTTGAATCTTGGCAGGGCATTGACGAACGAGTTGGTGTCTAGTGAGGTAAGGACTTCTAGGTGTATGGCTCTGGTGGTCTAGCAAGTGAATACTGATCCCCATCTCTTCGCCTGGGTTCGTTCTTGTTTAACCAAAAAAGGGCCGAAGCAATCAATTCCAGTGTAGGAGAACGGCTGGCCTCCTGGGCGCACTCTATTTTCTGGCAGGTCGGTTTGGCGTTGGTGGGTAGGCCTTCAGCTGCTTCTCCGACAAGTCACACACGTCTGTATTGTGCGATCGAATAATTTGCGGCAATTAGGTATCCAATACGTCTCACATATTATGGTATGAGAGTGTTCTCGTTCTGAGTGTCCAGCTCTAGTCGAGTGTACCTTTTTCACGATGAGTCCCGTGATCCTGTTCTCTCTTGGCAACAGTATGGGATTCTTCTGGACTGGGTAGAGAGCGGCATGTTTCAGTCGGCCACCTACTCCGATCAAACCGTCCGTGTTTAGATGACGTTCCAGCCGACTTACGTCGCTACCTCTCACGGGTTGTCCCTGTTGTAACATTCCTAGTTCTCGAGGGAATACTTTCATTTGCATAGATCTTAAGACGGCTAATTTTGCCTCTTCCAATTCGCTGACCTGGAGCCGATTTTCTCCGTGATGTTTGTTGTTTCGCTTCTTCACCTCTGGGTCTCCGTCTGTGAGGTCTGGAATCCTTAATGAACTCTTTGGCCAACTGTCTTCTTCCAACAAGAGGAAAGCAGGTCCCCGAATCCACCTGCCCTCCTCGTTGAACTCTGCTCCATGTAGTCCACGACTAGCGTCGTCGGCTGGGTTCAATACCGACATCACGTGGCACCAGAGTTCTGCATTGGAGTCCTCGTGTATCATTGCCACTCGATTGGCCACAAAGGAATGGAAGCGTCTTTCGGTGTTTTGTATGTATTGAAGGACTGCCGAACTGTCTGTCCAGTACACTAATCTGTCTATATGTAATTCAAGCTCTCGCCGTAGATGTTTACCTGTCTTGGCAGCCAGTACTGCCGTGCAGAGTTCGAGTCGAGGTATGGTCTGCTGTTTCAGAGGGGCTAGCTTGGCCTTACCACACACGAAGGAGATATGGTGGGTTTCATCTTCACAAGTGGTCCTCAGATATGATACAGCTCCATACGCTTGTTGGGAGGCGTCGCAGAAGTGGTGTAGTTGCACGGCAGCCACTGGATTCGCATCCTCGGGTCGGTAGCACCGTGGAACGTGAACCCGTGATAGGTGAGGAAGTTCATCCAGCCATCTTTGCCAGGCCACCCTGTTCTGTTCAGCCATTCGTTCATCCCACCCAACACCTCGTCTACACTCATCTTGGAATATGATTTTGGCTCTTATGACGCTCGGAGCGATGAGTCCCAGTGGGTCATATATGGAGCTAACCATACTCAGAAGGCATTGTTTCATCTCGGTTTCTTAGGGATCTGGACCTGGACCGCAAGCTCATCCTTTTCCAGGTCCCACAAGATTCCCAACGCTCATTCAGTGGGGAGCCTGTCGTCTATCAAAATTACTTCCTTTACTCCCACGGCTTTCTCTGTCTGTGGAATGGCCTTGAGGACTTCCTTGTGATTACAGACCCACTTCGTAAGTCTGAATCCTTCTTATTGTCTGGGAGTCCCGGTTCTTCATGGCGAAATGGGATGGGAAGTTGGTAGTGTCTGTCCACTTAAGTAATTGGCGTTGACCACTGCATCAGGACTCTCTTATCTTCGACAGAGGCGGGATCATCGTTACTGTAGGCGGAGTCGCATTCCCAGAAGTGCCTGACTTGTTTTTCCAGATTTATCTCTGAATTTAGTGTTGCCATTCTGACAAAGTGGTCGATCACGGCATAATCATGGCTCACCACTCCAAGCTGTCCATTTATAGTACAACCTACAAGGGTGCGTGTTGCAAACGGCTCTCCGTCCTTCCCGGTCCTTACTTCTAATGGTGCTAGTGCTTGTGGTATGTCTAGACCTATTAGAAGATCCACTCTTTTCGGTGCTTGGCGTAACACAGTACATAGGAGATGTTCCCACATGGTGACGTTCTGGGTGTCTGCAACCGACGCTTTCAAAGAAGAAGGTAGATTCTCAACAACAATGACCTTGGGGATAGTGATGGATTGGCTCTTTCTCACTCCTACGCTAGCCACATTCACACTGATCTCTTCGGTGCTTACACTATTTTTTTCTTTCATGATCGTGCCAATGCAGAGGGAAACTGGCCTTCCCTCTGCCAGCAGCCGGTTAGCTAGACTACGCGTGCAATATGATCGGTTGCTGCCTGAATCCAAGAGAGCTCCGGTGACCACTGCTCCTTTCGCCTCTTGGTTCTTCTCCTTCACCCTGACTTTCACTATTGGAAGTGCGACCTGCTGGACTCTTGTAATAACAACTCGTAATCGTTGGGTTCTTCACGCCGATCATCAATTCTGTTGTTGGTTATGGTTTCCTTGACCCATCTATGCGGATTTCTTTTCCCCATGGTGCTTGTACCGGTTTCGATCATCCATGCTTTAGCTTGAGTAGCTACCGATTCCGGTGGTGGCATAATTGCCTTAAGTTGACTCATTCTAGGTCGCTTGTGGTCAGGTGATATGTCTATTTGGTAGGCGCCCCCAGTGATTGCTTTCTTCACCCTTTGGAAATTGGTCTGGTGTTCTCCTCTTTTAACTTTGCCCCGTTGCACCTTGCCACTGCTCGTCAGAACTGCCGTGAAGTGCAGAAGCCACGAGTGCACTCCAGAGCAGCCATCTATACCACATACCATCTTCTGGCTGCTCTCCGTTATCCGGTGATTACGACCCAGGCAGGCGAAGCACCGACGTTCCCCCCTTACGAGGGAAGTTCGCTTCCCTGTGGACATGCTGAAGAATGTCCAACACATCTGAAGAAGGTGAACTCCGCGGCATAACGAGCAGCGCTCATCGTCCGTTTCTCTGGTTGTCTTTATTCCTGATGTCACCAGACCCACAAGTTTCTTCCACGACGACGATTGGCGTGAGGGTGAGTCTGCATATATTCAGCTTGGTTCCTCCGGTCCTTGTCCCTTTGGGGCCTCCTCCGCCTTGTCGACCATATCCATAGTGAATTCCAACATCCACTCGATCCCAGGAGTCTTCCCTTGCTTCCTTTTGTATTTATGTACCTTATCCACGTAGTTGTCCTTTATCTTTCCCTTGAATCTCTCAACTAACCTATGTATTGATTCATACTTGTCAATCTGATGTAGTTCTCCCAAAACCTTCAAGTACCTCATGCAATTCTTCAGTACGTCTGAGAACTGTTGGGGGCCTTTCGCGTCATTTAGTCTCACAGTAGGACCTTATTAGCTGACAGACGTAAGTGTGCTTGTTGCCGTGACGTTTCTCTAATATGTCCAACGCTTCCAAGTACCATGCTTTAGGATCTTGTATTTGCAGGCATCCTCGCAAAGCGTCCTTAGCAGAGCTGGCGTAGGTAACGAAAAGTATCTCTAATTTCAAAGCATCAAGTATCCGCGGCATCCCAACGTATCGCTGCAAGGGTCCCTTGAACTCCCAGTATTCACCACAAGTTCCTCTTCTGAACTTCTGCGTCGGCCTTTGGGAGAACCTCATAATTTCAAATAGTTTTCTCACCCAGCCCTCGAACCTTGGCGGGTCGTCCTTTTGGTCCTTCATCAACGTTAGTGGTTTCGGTGAGCCAGCTTGATGCTCGGAAGTACTTCCGCGCTCCCCTTGGTGAAATGTTCCCGGCTTTGAGGTTAAGGTGAGCATCGGGAGTCCTTGGAGTATATAGCGTTTCTTCATCAATTTCGGTTTCAAGAACGGCGTGTCTCTGGTAGTGATAACACCTTTCCGCGTTCTTCTGTTGTCGTTGTTGTTGAGATTGTCAAACTGTAGGCGGCCCGTTTGGTGGTTCCGGCTGGGGCTCTTAGAGCAGCCAGGCCAGATTTGAGATTGGGGACGGAGGTATGAAAGGATACTGCAGGTTTGCAAGTGTAAGCGGACCCTCGGTCAGTGAACGCTTACCACCAACCCACACTCTTGGACGTGGTCAGTTTCGGAGTGTCGCGCCCTCCGAACTGATGTCTGCACTTGATGGGGAGGATACTTCCTAAGTTATCTGGGTGGTGGGTATCGTGTGATGACCCGGAGAAGGTGGTGAATGTGGTTTGCTTGGGCCTTTGAGATTGCTACGAACTCTGTAGGGTGGAGCAGTCATTAGAAAGTCTCCATAGGAGGGTCTGACCTTGGGTGTAGAAGGCCGCTCCGGATCTATGATGTTTTGGTCAACCGAGCCGTCTGTGAAGTATGATGCTGCATCGGCCGGTGTCTCAGTGGCTATGGGTTCCTGAGTTACTCTTTTGAGGTCATCCTTCTGGAGGTTGGCTTTGCTATCACTTAGTTCTGTGCTGCCCTTACTTTGTAGTCAATTCATACCTTCGGTGACGTTCTGCATCATCGCTGTCATGTGAGTGAACACCTGCTGCGTCTGTTGGTATTGCTCACATATTTGCCCATCAATCCCTCCGTCTGGTGGTTCCTTCTCTTCTCGGGGGACAGGTTTATCTCACGCTGCCTTGGCGGGATGGGAGTGATGCGACAGTGTCTCATTTTTTACTCATTCCCTTCCATGTCCATGACTGCCAGAACTACGACCGTGATCTGTCTTGCTCGATAAATGTATGCAGTAACGCTTAGTATGAGCTACTACTCATGGTGACCTCCCACGATCGCTGATATCACACAATTGGAGATGTCATACTGACCCATGTCATACACACGAGTGACGTCACACAGTGCTACACGCACGAGTGACGTCACACAAACAGCACCATACGCACGAGTGACACACTCACGTGTGCCAAACGCACGAGTGATGTCACACAGTGCCATACACACGAATGACGTCACACAAATAGTGTCATACGCACGAGTGACTTCACACAAACAGTACCATACGCACGAGTAACGTCACACAAGCGCGTACCATACGCACGAGTGATATCCCTCAAATACGTGACGTGCCTTACGCACAAGTGATGTCACACTTAACACGACCACAGAGACCCCACAATCAAAGTAGGGATTCATTACACAACTGATGTCACAAACACTACTCTGGCACCCTTACTAAATTTACACAACTTTACCTAACTGTCTACACAACGCTACCTAGCTGTCTACACAACGTCATTTTATATTTACGGAAAGCGCACTACACACTGATACGGGACCTCGTGGCCTGTCCATAATGAACGATAACACTCCCACGCACTTGTCCGAACAATTTTGGCACCGAGACCAGTCTTTTCTGACAAGATTTTCTCGCAGTTGCCTGTGGCTATCCACAATGAACACTAACACTCGCGCGCGATCGTCCGAACAATATTGACACGACGTCCAGTCTTTTCTGACAAAGATCCTCTTCCTCCCTGCGATGACGCGATCCAGCGGCAGCTTCCACGATGCGGTCCTATCCCACGTTTTGACTGAAATCGCTGATAGGAGCCATTTTGATTTGTGCAGGACAATAAGACCCTTGTCGTTGACGCGATGAGTATATTTCGATCAAAACCTGTTAAAGAACAATTTACATATAACGAATGCTGGTATATCAGGACACACAGTTTAAATAGTACGATCAATATACAGTACATAACCTATTAACCTCTTAAATATAACTCACATGTTACAACTGCTGATACATAAGGACGCAGTTTGTATAATATGATCAATAGGCAGTACATAAGTACACTTATTAAAGTTATTTAGAGTTCTTAAATGATTTAATAGTTCATAATCACACTCACGTTTTGAGGTCTAGGGTTTGACCAACAAGAACAAATATAAATATCCTCCTGGTGACTATGAATTTGAAGACTTCCTAGACGCAGTACAGGACAATTTTATAAAACAACTAATTACAGAACCTACTAGAGGTAACAATATATTAGACCAAGTATTAACAAATAAAAAAAATATTATCAGAGATATCACAATAGAGGGAGAACTAGGGAACAGTGGACACAGAAAAAACAGGTTTATCCTAAATTGGGAAACGAAAAATAATGAAAATATGGTCAGAGTCCCAAACTTTCGATCTGTGGATTATGAGGGAAGAAAAAACTAATTATGGGAATGAGTTACAAGCCCCCAAGTCTAGGGAAAGAATCAGCTCAGCCCATATGGCAGGAAATGAGTAGGGCAGCAAGATGCAACAACCTGTGCATTGTGGGGGATTTCAACTTCAGAAATATTAACTGGGACAACATTATAGGTGACTATGAATCTGAAGACTTCCTAGACGCAGTACAGGACAATTTTATAAAACAACTAATTACAGAACCTACTAGAGGTAACAATATATTAGACCAAGTATTAACAAATAAAAAAAAATATTATCAGAGATATCACAATAGAGGGAGAACTAGGGAACAGTGGACACAGAAAAAACAGGTTTATCCTAAATTGGGAAACGAAAAATAATGAAAATATGGTCAGAGTCCCAAACTTTCGATCTGCGGATTATGAGGGGTTAAGAAGGTACCTAATTGAGGTCACCTGGGAACGGTCAGGTCAGTCTCCCGTAGGAATGGGTGAGGTCACCAGCAACACAACAGTTGATGACGACTATACGAAATTCACTAGTATACTACATAAAGCACCGGAACAAAATATACCACACAGAAAAATTAGGTCAAATAAGAATGAGCCAAGGTGGATGACCCAAAAAATTAAACATAACTTAGGAATAAAGAAAGGAATTCATAATAAATTAATGGGAAGGGAGGAGCATCTCCGAGAAAGGTATAATGAACTATCTAGGAATGTTAAGAAAAATGTACGGAAGGCAAAGAGGAAATACATAATCAGGATAACAAGAGAATCCAAGGCGAATCCCAAGGGATTTTTCCAGGTATATAAGACAAAGGTCAAGGATAAAGTGGAGCCTTTAAAGACAGAGAGCGGGGAAGTGATCGATGACAGTGAGGAATTAAGCTATTTCTTATCAGTTTTCACAGAAGAATTTCATGAGGAAATGCCAGAGGTGGAGCTGATATTTAGGGGAAATGAAGAAGAGAAACTAAAGGCTATCGCTATCAGATAAGAGGATGTTCTTAAGAGATTAATATATTAAAGAAGACAAAATTCCCAGGGCTGGATGAAATTTTCCCTCGAGTTTTGAAAGAGTATAAGAAACAGATTAGTGGACCCCTCGTAAATTTATCTATAAAATCATTAGGCATGGGAGTTGTGTCAGATTTGTGGAGACAGGCTAATCTAGTACCCATATTCGAAAAGGGAGACAGAGCATCAGCGTCAAATTACCAGCACATTAGTTTGAGGTCAGTAGTGTGAAAATTTATTGAATAATTTATAGAAAATAGCATCCGATCGCATTTATAGAAAAACAAATTAACCTACGACTCATAACATGGATTTACAAAGGGAAAATCTTGTCTAAAAAATCTGCAGACGTTTTTAAGAAAATCTATGGGGTAGTAGATAATTACGAAAATTACCATGTTATTTACTTAGACTTTAGCAAAGGATTTGATAGAGTATAACATCAGAGGCTTCTAAGAAGGGTTAAGGCTCATGTTATCGAGGGGAAAGTTTTAAATTGGATAAAATCACGGCTCACCTATAGAACAAAGAAAGTCAGCGTAGATGGTTTTAAATCTGAGTGGGGGTGAAACTAGTGGGGTTCCCTAGGAGTCAGTAATGGGCCCACTTATGTTCATAATCTACATAAACGATCTAGATATTGGGATCAGCACTGATATAAGCAAGTTTGTGGATGACAGTTACTTGTGAAACTGTCATATATTTAACAACCTTCCTGGGTTGTCACCACTTGTAACAATCACTTGAGAAGCTATTTCGGATAAACATCCAAGGTGGGTATCGTCGTAAGTTCATCACTGTAAAATATCTAAATGTTGATAATGAGATGTTAACAGGAGATTTAGCATGAGATGGACTGAGGCTATGTTAAATAGCTCTGCTAAGTAAGTCCTGACGATATGATAATTGAGTGAGGGTGAGTAGTGACCCATCGAAGGAGAACGGAAATATATCCGCCATCCTCCCTCCAGGAAAGATGGAACCATTCACGATGGCTCTCAACAACGTCTTCCTCTCGTGAGTACTAATGAACTACTGCCCTCTTTAGGTGGCAAGAGAGCTGGCTACTTAATGCCTTAACTCAGCACAATATGACGCGGCTTCCCGTGGGCACACCTTATCACGTGCTCTGAACATGTCACCTCATAGCCAGTGGAAAGTTACAGGGGATGATAGAGTATATAAATCAAATGTAATTAACCCATTTATAGTATATAATGCTCTTGCCTATGAGACAGGGGCTATTACATATCTATATATATAAAACAAAGAAGTATGTCTGTGTGTTTGTGTGTGTGTGTGTGAGACCACACGAGAATCTCGGAAATTACTTTACCGACCTGTAGTGATGATGGGTCGTTTTATCTGTAGAGATGATGAATGGTGTTATATGTAGTGATGATGTATGATGGTATATGTAGTGATGATGGATGTTGTTATATGTAGTGATGATATATATCTATCTATCTATATAAAACAAAGAAGTATGTCTGTTTGTGTGTGTGTGTTTTTGTTTGTGTGTCAGCACGAGAATCTCGGAAACTGCTTTACCGATCTGTAGTGATGATGGGTTGTGTTATATGCAGTGATGATGGATGGTGTTATATGTAGTGATGATGGATGGTGTTATATGTAGTGATGATGAATGATTATATGTAGTGATGATGGATGTTGTTATATGTAGTGATGATGGATGATGTTATATGTAGTGATGATGGATATTGTTATATGTAGTGATGATGGGTGGTGTTATATGTAGTGATGATGGGTGGTGTTATATGTAGTGATGATGGATGGTGTTATATGTAGTGATGATGAA
Organism: Homarus americanus; assembly: GCF_018991925.1. Lineage (NCBI taxonomy): Eukaryota > Metazoa > Arthropoda > Malacostraca > Decapoda > Nephropidae > Homarus > Homarus americanus. The sequence continues at coordinate 518,176 of NW_024733734.1, read as the reverse complement.
TGATTATATGTAGTGATGATGGATGTTGTTATATGTAGTGATGATGGATGATGTTATATGTAGTGATGATGGATATTGTTATATGTAGTGATGATGGATGTTGTTATATGTAGTGACATAAGTAAAGTATATGGGTGATGATGGATGGTGTTATATGTAGTGATGATGAATGATTATATGTAGTGATGATGGATGTTGTTATATGTAGTGATGATGGATATTGTTATATGGAAAGTAGATGATGGGTGGTGTTATATGTAGTGATGATGGGTAAAGAGATAAAGATGATGGATGGTGTTATATGTAGTGATGATAAATGATTAGTATGTAGTATTGATGGATGTTGTATATATGTAGTGATGATGGATGATGTTATGTAGTGATGATGGATGATGTGATGTTGTTATATGTAGTAATGATGGGTGGTGCGTTATATGTAGTGATGATCTATATCTATCTATCTATAGTAAACAAAGAAGTATGTCTGTTTGTGTGTGTGTTTTTGTTTGTGTGTCAGCACGAGAATTTCGGAAATCAAGTATACCGATCTGTAGACATGACAGGAAAGTGATGATGATGGTGTTATATGTAGTGATGATGGATGATGGTATGTAGTGATGATGGATATTGTTATATGTAGTGATGATGGGTGGTGTTATATTTAGTGATGATGGATGGTGTTATATGTAGTGACAAGATGTATGTGTTATATGTAGCGATGATGGATGATGTGTTATGATGTGGTGTTATATGTAGTGATGATCACACAATAAAATAATAACAGTTTATGCTAAAAAAATATACTTTGCTGTACCGTTAGTAGTGAAAAAACATGTGTTCAAGTACACTGTTAATGAACTAAATGATGGAAGAAGAAGTTTTGGCAACTGAATAGTGAGACACGAGCCCGGAGGGTGGTTAAGTGTCCTACCATTGTTCTAATATATATATATATATATATATATATATATATATATATATATATATATATATATATATATATATATATATATATATATATATATATATATATATATATATATATATATATATATATGATGGGTGGTGTTATATGTAGTGATGATGGATGGTGTTATATGGAGGATGATGGATGGTGTTATATGTAGTGATGATGGATGATGTTATATCTAGTGATGATGGGTGGTGTTATATCTAGTGACGATCTATATCTATCTATCTATGTAAAACGTTAAAGGTGAGATGCAGTTTCTTAGAACAATTTTTAGGGGTCGTATGCATGTTTTTCTCAGCACATGAGACAATGCTGTCTTTTTTAGGGGATCGATTGTAATATTCAGAAATTTCAGTGTAATTTCAAACGCCGCGCCATTGGCGATGCTGAGTTCAAGGTCGTCTGAGGAAGACCGCGCTCCCCGCACGTAGCGAGAGGTTGTGGAACTAGGCCTATACGATATTAAATGTAATTTACCGTTAATAGGGACGCGAATCATGAAATTAAATATCAGTTATTAAATTGAAAATAATTATAGATCGTTTCCAGTCTGAAAATGTTCTGTACGTCCTAATAAGTTTAATCGTCTGGTAAATAAGTCACTCCCGAAAGCGAACCAGTGAGCAAGGTGGCCGAGGAGTGAGAGAGAGGTCAAGGACCACCTCTGTGCTGTACCCAGGAGAGACGGATCGCGCGGACCTGGTTCCTTCTGTTTATTTAACATCAGTATTAACAAGTAAGTTTTATTCAATCTCAGACAAAGCTTGATAGGGCTGTAGAAACAAACGGTGATGTGAAACAATAGCTAACAGCCCGGGTTTTTCAGGGGTTCTGTAGACACCACGCGGTATGATAACGTCCACTGGCGGTATGAGACACGAGTGGTGAAGCGAGCTGTAATGACCGTCCACTGACCTGGCTTGAGCCACCTGTTGAGTATGGTGAGAGTTGGAGAACCCAACTGTCTAGGTGCCCAACTAACGACGTGACGATCGTTTGGGGTCATCAAGCCCTCTACCTCGGCTCACAATAACGCATATCTTCAAGCAGCTTAGTGAAAACCTTTTACTAACGGGAAACTAAAGCTTCTCTCAACTGTACAAGGTCTGAGTGGCCCACTCCTTTCCGTTTCATGGATGTACTGGGGGTAAAGTAAAGCCAGCTGAGTGATACAGGGTCACACACTGGGACCAAGAGTCCAGTGGACCTTAGAGGTACATTTCCAAGGTTGAGAAAGGCTGGTTTGGGACTTAAACTATGGGTGCCTGTTGGTTGGGCCTTAAAAAACTACGGAGTGCAGGTGGAACCTATGTGTTAGGTTAGGAAGCATGGTTCACGGGTATTGGTGGACTCAGTAACTTCTTAATAATAGTGATAATATTTTTGTGTGTACTTAATACAATTTTTTCAGTTACTAATGTATGCTGTATGCATTTAATATTTCCTTATAATTTCAATCTCAGGTATAACCCTTGTTCCCCAGAGTAGTGTTTAAGTTAGGTTAGGAGGTGTGTATCTGTTGGGGTAACATAATTTTGCTGGATATCATTTTGTTGAGTGTCCTTAAGGCCTATTCATTGTAGAGTTATTAATTTCTATTTTTTATACCATTTTCTCAGTGG
>NW_024733734.1:478081-510581 GCF_018991925.1 Homarus americanus | reverse complement strand
ATTGTAATTATGTAGGTCAGACAGGAAAAACACTGCAGCTCAGAATCAAACAACATAAGTAAATATCAGAACTGCATCTGAAAGCAGTGCCTTGTTCGTTCATGTTAGAATAATAATCACCCCATTGCTTGGGAAAAAGCTTAGAAGTATTCAAATCATCTTGTGTCACAGAAAGACTTCTGGTTGAAGCTAGTTTGACTAAGGAATTAAAATCAATAAACCTTAGTGATGGTCAGTTCAAAACTGATAATATGTTACATAAATTTATTTGTCAGTGGCCCAAGTGTTTTATTGTATTCCATAAAGCAAAATGTAATTGTAATTATGTAGGCTGACAGGAAACACTGCAGCCTGTGAATCAAACACATATATAATATCGAACTGCATCTGTTAGTGCCTTGTTCGTTCATGTTAGGAATAATAATCACCCCATTGCTTGGGAAAAAAGCTTAGAAGTATTTAAATCATCTTGTGTCACAGAAAGACTTCTGGTTGAAGCTAGTTTGATTAAGGAATTAAAATCAATAAACCTTAGTGATGGTCAGTTCAAAACTGATAATATGTTACATAAATTTATTTGTCAGTGGCCCAAGGTTAAAAATGTTTTGAAAACCTTTGATCTTGATGTATGACAGTTATTTTGTGGGTCCCTTTTTTTGACCTGACCTGTCTAGTCACGTCACCACCCTTCTCTTAAGCTCCTCTACGGTTGTGTTGGTGTGGGGATTAGTGGATGTCATCATTATGACCTGACCTCATGTTTTTAGGTCACCCTGTATATTTAAGCCTCTCTCTGTCAATGTAATCCAGTTGCCTCTGAAGATGTCTTGAATAAAGACGAAAGCTAAGGTACTCCGTTGTTTCCATTTTCCCGTGTGATTTTATCAAGATTTATCTTATCCATGTTTTCATTGTGGATTTACATGAAATATGGAACTTACACGTCTCTCTTACGCTGTGTCCTTAATCTGTCAACAACATCCTCATCTTCGCCCCATCTACCGCAACTACAAGAAGAGTTTACTGAAGGCTCATAGTCTCAAAAACAAGTTTAAGTTTTTGAAAGATTGCAGAGATGATAAAATTGTTCCCAAGTCCTGTCTTCCAAGTAGACTAAGAAATCTGGACAATCAAGCATTCTCTGAGTTGGATAAGGTGTTGCTAGATTCCCTTATCAAGAGTTCAAGTGATAGTGTGAAATTAGCCTTCAAGCACAGTGCTCAGTGTAAAATACTTATGCAAAACAGTGTTTGTGTTGATAAGTGGCACACCATTCGTGATTTTGTATATCAACTTCTTAGTGAAACTGACAAAGCCCAAAAAAGAAGGTTAAATGCCAAATTAAATGCTCTGTTTGACGAGAGTTACTGGACCATATTGAGTGATCCAAATTTCTTCATAAACTTATCATCTTATGATCTACAGACAAATGAGAAACTCGTTCTTGGTTTTGGTAGGAAGTTTTCTATCACTCAACGGTGCGTTAATCCGTTTACTATTGCTAAAGGTTTAATCAACCTGGAAAAGAAGAAGTCGTCTGATGTTACAAATGAAGATATTTCCATAGTTAAAGGTTGTATACATAGTGTTTTAAATAAGAAATTTGCTTCAAACATTCCAAAAAGATTTGAAACAGCCTTGATAAACTTGAAAAGAAATAAGAATATCCATATTACCAAGGCTGATAAGTCTAATGCTATTGTTATCTTGGATAAAAGTGACTACAATGATAAGATGAATTCATTACTTAGTGATGAAAGCACGTATTGTGAGCTTACGAAAGATCCCCTGGAAAATATTAATAAGTTATCTAATTCCAAAATGAAGATGTTATTGAAAAAGAACCCCGATCTCACTAAACAGTTCTCTCAAATCAATCCCACTTTACCTTATATGTATGGATTGATCAAAACACACAAGCTTAATAATCCATTACGTCCTATCGTGAGTTCTGTGGGTTCTGTTACTTACAAATTATCCAAGTGGCTGGTAAAGATGATATCCCCCCTTACAGGCCAAATATCTAATTCACATATACGCAATAGCAGTGATTTAATTGATAAACTCAAGAAACACAACGAACCTTGCGAATTAATAAGTTTTGATGTAAATTCACTGTTCACTAGAGTACCTGTGAAAGACTTACTTGGACCATTATTGTTTATTATATACATAAACGACATAGATATCGGCATAGACAGCAACATAAGTAAATTTGCTGATGACACTAAAATAGACGTACATAACTGACGAGACTGCAAACTACAGGAAGATTCAAACAAATTTTTCGAATGGTCTGAAAATGCAGGAGAAATTCAATGTCGACAAACAAAGTAATTAGTATAGGAGATGTAAACATCAGGGAAACCAGATACCAGATGAACAACGATGCTACAGGAGAAACCTGACTGTGAGAGAGATTTAGGAGTAATGATAAGTAGGAACCTTAAGCCAAGTAAACAATGTGTTTTTGCTCGTAACAAGGCTAATAAAGTACTTGGGTTCATACAAAGGAGTGTTAGTTACAAGACTAGCGAGGTCATCCTAAACCTGTATCTTGCTCTTGTGAGACCACACCTGGATTACGCAGTTCAGTTCTGGTCACCGTATTACAGAATGGATATAGAATCCTTGGAAAGAATTCAGAGGAGAATGACAAGACTAATCCCCGCATTAGAACCTTGGTATAGAGATAGGTTAGCACCTTTAATTTGCACTCCTCGAGAGACGTAGAGCGAGGGCGACCTGATAGAGGTGTATAAGTGGAAATATTAGGCCAAAACAAAGGGACATTACAAATAGTAATTAAATTATCCAACCAGGAGCGAACTCGTAACAATGGTTTTAAATTAGACAAATTTAGATTTAGGCGTGAAATAGGTAAACACTGGTTTGGAAACAGAGTAGTGGATGAATGGAACAAGTTACCAAATATCATCATTAACTCGAATACGCTGAATTGCTTCAAACATAGGTTGGATGCTCATATGAGCAATAGGGGTTGGTTGTAAACGGGACTGCCCAGTATGGGCCAATAGGCCCGCTGCAGTTTCCTCCATTCTTATGTTCTTATGTTATGTTCTTTCCTGAAATTGATAGAGTTATGCGTAACTGACAATGTGTTTAGAGCAAATGGGAAGTTCTACAAGCAAATATTTGGCATGAGCATGGGTAATTGTCTTTCTGCTCCTCTAGCCTGTATTTATATGGAGTTTTTTGAGTCTAGATTACTCCCCAATGTAGTGGACTGTATTCCTCCTTGGTATAGATATGTAGATGATGTTCTTTGTCTTTGGCCTAAAAACAGTGACCCATTGAAATTTTTAGACAAGCTTAATAATATTGTCCCTAGTATCACATTCAAAATTGAAAGAGAAATAAGTGAATCCCTTCCATTTCTTGATATGCTTATAATGAGAAATGGCCAAAACTATAAATTTAAGGTATATAGAAAGCCCACACAGGTAGACAGTTTCATTCACTTTTTATCCAATAACCTTGAGTCTACCAAAATGTCAGTTTTTTCTGCTATGTTCCTACGATGTCTGCGTATTTGTGACTCTGAATTTATTGACTAAGACCAACAATAAGTTATATAAAAATGCACTGGTATAATGATTAAGACCAACAATAAGTTATATGAAAATGCACTGGTATAATGTGTATGTATTTGGTTTTGCATATTTACATGAATAATGAATAAGGCCGATAGGTTGTATGAGAATGCAGATTAATTATTTGTGAAATTGTGTACAGTGTACACCTTGATAAATTGATCATCATCTGATCTTGGCATGATGCTATTTGCTACCTGTGCTGTACAGTACTATAGTTTTTGGATTCGTTTAATACTTTCTGTCTTTTCGTACAGTAAATAAAGATTATAAAGTATATGTTGAAACTTGAATGTAAACTAATGTTTAATTTCATTTGTTCATTTAAGTATTTGTGTACACCTTGATCATCATCTTATCTTGGCATGCTATACCTTTTTGGAAAGCTCTATGTCTAAGCTACAAGACAACATATGAAAATTTCAGCTCTTTAGGTCTGTTTTTAAGGGTTTTAGAGCCCCCCCCCAAAAAAAGCCGAATCTAAATTCATATAATAAAAGTTAGCGGTTAGCGTTAGCTTCCACTAATTTTTTTTAGCTGTTTAGCGATTTAGCGTTAGCGAAGTTAACTTTTTAGTTAGCAGATAAGCGGTTAGGGAAGCTAACTTTTCGTTTTGCTGTGCCCACCACTGTATATATATATATATATATATATATAGCTCTGCAATAGTGTAATTGAGTTATTGTGTTAAAAAAAATTGCTATTCTATTTTTGCTTTTATACAGAAACGCCATGCACACATGTCTATAGTCGGACCCAGATCACACCATTGTCATCTGATCGTCTTGACGGTTTCTCTCTCATCCCCAGCGAAAGTTGAATTGTTTGTTTTAGCCTAAATGGATGATAAAATATTTGCATTTGATTATCAGTTTTTCATTTCCTGAATCATATCAACATGTTTTGTAAATATTTAAGATTAGCGTCATTATTTTCTTTGTAATTAGTAATTTAATGCTATCATAATTCATTGGCGATGTCTCACTGTTCACACACCAACATATATACAGCCGTAACCTCATACTTGTGGAGTCTGGCCTTGCTCATTCTATTCCTGGAGACCCAAGGCTTATATTTATATTAGTTTCTTGTAATATTTCGAGATCAGTAAGTACTCTCTTTGTGTATCTTATATTTGCATTTTCATTTTACACAAGTGTGATTTTAATGTATTTGATTTCTGTAATATTTCTCAATATTTGTTTTTCAATTATGTTATCGTACTTTATGCCTAGTGATTAATTCTTATTTTCCCGAAAGAGCCAACAACTAATTTATATGAAAACGGGTGTCATCGTTGAATAATGAAGTCTAAATTTAATTTCCTGGGGTATTTGTATATTTTGTACATTATAATCAAGAGAAAAAACTACCCTGAATTCATGAGCTCTGGACCAGCCCCACGTATCAGCAAAAATTGATAGCCGGAAGAAGAGGGCATTTTGTGGTCGTGAGTCAAGCAGGAAGAGTTTGATGTCATCCCCCAAAAGTCAGACGTCATTATCCGCGTGACGACTTTACCTACGCGCGCGCGCATGTGTAATAATAATAATAATTAACTGTTTATTGAAAGATCATGGCAGCCGGAAGGCTGAAAATATACAGTTGTGTGTGTGTGTGTGCGTGCCAGGTGCAGAGCTGTCTACGGAGGTTGCAATAAGATCTTCAATAACCAGTAGGGAGTTAACACACATGTTTTATTTTTAAGACTACATAAACACATGTGAACTTCAAGAAGGCATTTCACGTTAGTTATCAAAGGCAACATTAATTAAAAGGAAGGATAGTGGCTGAAGGGATAAATAGGAGGGAAATGAAGACAGGGTTGGTGGTTGATGGAGAGAAGGAGGAAGCTGGTGAGAGGGTCGATAATTGAGGGAGGGAGAGAGGGCATGGGTGAAAGATAAAGAGTGAGGGAAACGGGGAGGGAGGGAGGGAATGGTTGAAGGGAGAATAATGGAAGGGAAAGGAAAAATAAGAATGGTGTAGTAAGAGTGGCAATCGAGAAAGTTAACAGTGAAAGAGAGAGTTAGAAATAAGGAAAGTGAAATGAATGAAAAGAGAATAGAAGGAAATTAAAAACACAGAGAGAAGGAAGGAATCAGAAATCGAATCAGAGAAGGGAGATAAAGGCAAGACATAACAGAGAGATGAAGACAATACAAATAAAACAAAGACATACAGAGAGAGAGAGCGATGCATATAAACCATCATAGTAACCAAGAAGAAAAAAACAGGTACGTGCTGTAGAAGGTCACAAGTGATCCCTGTCGCTGCCATACAGGACAATTGTCTCAGAAAACCATCTTGTCAAAGGGTATGGGGCGGGGTTGGGGGTCCTCCAAATCCTCAGCATTGGATCTATAAACGTCAGAGCCAAGTACGTATTAGATCGATTCCTAAATGGAATGGTGTGAAAATAGAAACGGCTGGAAGGTGAAAGTTTATTGGCAATTAATTTGCTTCTATGAGTATGTTTTTATTCTTACAGTATTTACCTATCTGTTTTTGATGTTTTATGAAACATATTTATATCATTGGTTTTTAATAGACAGACAAATACAAGCCGTCAGACATGAAAAGTGATATGCAGACAGACAGATGCTTAGGGAGCCATTCATATGAACAGGCAAACAAACTAAAAGACAGGGAGAAAGAAAAACAGAAGGAAGACAGACAGGAAACAAAGAGAAAAACTAGCAGACACTCAGAGTGGGGTGTGGAGGAGGGGGCCCGGACAAAAGCCCCCTAGGACAAAAGCCCCTAGGACAAAACCCCATCAGTAAAAGTGCAAAGTGGGACAAAAGCCCCATGTTTTTATGTTAAAGAGAAGGTCATTAGAAATATTAAATATAATAGACTTAAAATATGAAATTATTACAACTTAAATAACTAGAATATTATAACTCTTTCAATTTTGATATAGAACATTATTAAATAAAAAAAATAAAAATACGACATATTTTACCTTCATGTTCATTCTGTATTTATTGAGGTGACCCAAGGGCCCAGTTAGGTCATCGAATGTCAGGGGAATAAATACCCCAGTAGGCCAGACGGGTAAAGATCTTATAACTAAACTTCAACAGCATAAATACAGTGTTTGGGCAGGCCAGGAATCCAATGCTCTGTTCATTCATATGAGAGATAATAAGCATTGTATTGACTGGGATAATGCCTCCTCAATATTATCTTGAAATTCAATTGTCAGTTGGAACATTATAGAATCCGGTCTCATAAATGTACCGAATCTGTCAACATTAATTTGAGTAATAGTATGTACAAACTGGATTATTTTATGATTAAGAAGATTTGTAACCATGTGAGAAGGTTGGGTCATCTTATCCTATGACCTGACTACGGACAGCTGCTGTGCTTAGAGATGGCATGGTCAATTTTTTTATTAAGGAGATTAGTAAGGATCACTGCCTTATGACCGGAACATTGTGGACACCTTCTGTCCCCTAGGGACTTGATCTCACCCTCCTCTACTGGATATATTAGCCTTGTCAAGTATTGCTCCAATAAGAAAGATGAAGCGATCTGGTTGAGCCCAGATTCTTTCTACTCCTACTGTCATATATATATATATATATATATATATATATATATATATATATATATATATATATATATATATATATATATATATATATGCAAGTAAATCACTGTAGGTGCGCGTGATCTAGGTATATGCTGATAACCACAAGGAAAGAAGAAAACATGAAGTTCTTTCGTGTAATTCACATCTTCAGGGGTGAGTACAGACTAGAGAAGTACGATACGATACGAAGTCTTTAGTTAAGAGGTGAAAGAAGATTATTAGGAGTTGAAGGAAAAGTGGTGAAACTGAAATACAGTAGGAGTAGAAAGAATCTGGGCTCATCTTTCTTATTGGTGTTTTGTCTTTGTTCTGCTCCCTTGGGTCGTCAGACCTTTGTATTAATATTGGTTTATTTATATAATGCTGCTTATTATTATTATTTGTTATTGTTGGAGTTAGTGAGCCCGCCCATGTCCTTGTGTAACTGGGAGGGTAGTCACATTTTTTTTTTTTTTTTGAGGTGTTAGTTAAGTGTTAGTTGTGTTAGTCTAAAGGTACACTGTATGGAGAGGCCTGCCAGGTTCTTAGTGAGAAGGCCGGGTCACTTGACCATCTGACCTGACCACCAACCGTTGTGTGCTATTTAAAGATTAGTAGGGTAATTACCTAATACCTGACCATTGTGGACCTGGTCTCACCCTCCTCTGTATATATACACCTTGATTTGTATTACTCTCTCTAGTCTGTACTCACCCCTGAAGATGTGAATTACACGAAAGCGCTTGGGAACTTCGTGTTTTCTTCTTTCCTTGTGGTTATCAGCATATATATATATATATATATATATATATATATATATATATATATATATATATATATATATATATATATATATATATATATATATATATGCTGATAACCACAAGGGAAAAAGAAAACACGAAGTTCCCAAGCGCTTTCGTGTAATTCACATCTTCAGGGGTGAGTACAGTCTGTACTCACCCCTGAAGATGTGAATTACACAAAAGCGCTTGGGAACTTCGTGTTTTCTTTTTCCTTGTGGTTATCAGCATATACCTGGATCACGCGCACCTACAGTGATTTACTTGCATATATATATATATATATATATATATATATATATATATATATATATATATATATATATATATATATATATATATATATATATATATATATCTAAAATCACACGGGAAAATGGAAACAACGGAGTACCTTAGCTTTCGTCTTTATTCAAGACATCTTCAGAGGCAACTGGATTACATGGACAGAGAGAGGCTTAAATATACAGGGTGACCTAAAAACATGAGGTCAGGTCATAATGATGACATCCACTAATCCCCACACCAACACACACGTAGAGGAGCTTAAGAGAAGGGTGATGACGTGACTAGACAGGTCAGGTCAGAAAAAAGGGACCCACAAAATAACTATCATACATCAAGATCAAAGGTTTTCAAAGCATTTTTAACCTTGGGCCACTGACAAATAAATTTATGTAACATATTATCAGTTTTGAACTGACCATCACTAAGGTTTATTGATTTTAATTCCTTAATCAAACTAGCTTCAACCAGAAGTCTTTCTGTGACACAAGATGATTTGAATACTTCTAAGCTTTTTTCCCAAGCAATGGGGTGATTATTATTCCAAACATGAATGAACAAGGCACTGCTCTCAGATGCAGTTCTGATATTATACTTATGTTGTTTGATTCTGAGCTGCAGTGTTTTTCCTGTCTGACCTACATAATTACAATTACATTTGCTACATGGAATACAATAAACACTTCCATTTACATTCAAACTTGGGCTATTCCTTATTAACATATTGGTAATATTCTTTTTTCTTTTCATTAAACTTTTCACAATAAATATATATATATATATATATATATATATTTATTGTGAAAAGTTTAATGAAAAGAAAAAAGAATATTATACACCGTGTTCCAAAATACAATATTTCCCCCCCCCCCAAAAAAAATCTAAGATTAAAAAACATGACTCGCACTCTCCAAATAAAAAAAGTAAAAAAAACAATAAAAAGTGAAAAATTCTTCATTTTCAAAAAACAAAATTAGGGAAGGGTTCCATCGATCACCTAGGAAAGTCACACAAACTTAAAACAACCTGACCTAACTTAACAAATCAGAAATGTGACCCCACCTGAAGAATTGTTACCCCTGGTGTTGCCACCTGAAAAATCGTCAACCCAGGATATCCCACCTGAAGAATTGTCACGCTGCCAAACTCTGGGGTGACAATGCTTCAGGTGATCCGTTTGAAGTGTTTCTTGGCTTCTCGTCCAGTGTTGGTGGTGGTGAATGGACCGCGGACTGGGTGTATTAGGTCCGCGTCAGGTCAACAATGACCGTTAACCACTGATTGTCACTCAAACAGTTATTTCTTCCTTTCTAGTTTAAATTGTCAATTCTGTATATCACTTGTGGGTTGATTGTCAATCTTTGCACTGTACTATTAGTGGGAGAATGTTGATAAATCCAGATGGGGAGTAGGAATGGGGAATTATGTAACGACACACGAAATATCCTAGTAAGAGTAATCTACAGAAGACCCCACACTAATGTAAGGAATTTTCTTAATAAATTTTCTGAGCTTATCACTATCATAAGTTCAGAGAGGAAACATTGCTACATTACAGGAGATTTCAACATTGATCTATTATAATGAGAAGCCGACTCCTCAGTATTAGATCTTCTTGCTACATGTCATTCTAAACTCTTCTTCAACACTATAACCAAACCCACTAGAGTAACTGCCACCTCTGCCACTGTGATAGATCATATCTGGACTAACAACATTCCTAACTATCTTGCAAGTGGAATTATTTATAACAATATCTCAGATCACTTCCCAGTTTTTATCATGTATAAAACAGCCACAAGACCTGAAAGGTCTAGCAGAGTCTCAATCCAATACAGAGACTACTGCACCGACAACATGCTCCTTTTTAAAAACAACCTAATGAATGGTAACTGGGATCTTGTCTATGCCTCCGACAACCCTAACGTGAACAGCTGCAATTTATCTTGCATCTTCAATGCTTGCTTTGATAAATGCTTCTCGCTCAAGACTAAGTCATTGAAAACTGTATCCATTTCCAAAGCCTATATCACAAGCGGATTTAATATAATGATAAAAGAAAAACACAACTCCAAAGGAAATTTGCAAAAAGACCCATAACTTTCGGTGATGCTTACCGAAGTATCAGAAATAGAATAACTCAAGCAGTTATACAAAGAAGCTCCAGTCAGCATCAGGCGACAGTAAGAAAACATGGAATGTCATAAAATCTATTCAGAACAGGAACACTCAGCCTTCGGCCCCTCACTCAGCTTTTATGATAAATGATTCAGTTGTAACGGAACCCTCCCCCATTGCCAACCATTTAGAGCCTACCTGCAAAACAGACATCAAAATGAGCTGTTCTTATCCCCTGTTACAGCAGATGAATTACTGGCCATCATAAAGATGTCCAAAGATGCAGTAGCAGGCGAAGACAATATACCAATATACTCCTCCTTCACTAGTGGTGTCTTTCCTGATAAACTGAAAACTGCTAAAGTTCACCCAGCAAATGAAAAATCTAGGGACAAAGGTCTCTTCAAGAATTACCGCCCCATATCAGTCCTCCCAGCCTTGAGTAAGATACTGGAAAAGCTAGCATGTAATAGACTAAATTCCTTTTGCAATGCCAATAACATCTTTACAGACTCCCAGTTTGGATTAAGAGCTAGAAGGTCGACTGAGAGTGCTCTGCTATCCTTTACTAATGACATCTTAAATTCCTTTGATGACAGTCAGTTCACAGTCGGTATTTTCTTGGTCCTCTCTAAAGCCTTCGATACTGTTGACCATACCATCCTCCTTTCAAAGCTTGAGCATTACGTCGTTCGGGGCCTGTCCCACCATTGATTTACCTCATATCTGGCAACAGGATGCAGTATGTCTGCTATGATAATCACCAATCTGACTCCTCGCCAATCTTGTATGGAATCCCCCAAGGTTCCATTCTCAGTCCAGTACTGTTTTTGTTGTACATAAACGACATAGTCCACGTCAGCTCACTCATAAAATACAACTTTTTTGCAGACGATAGTAATCTCTATGCCAGCAACTCGAACCTCCATTCCTTGATGAAAACTATGAACACTAAATTAACTTAAGTCAGGAGCTGGGTAATATGTAATAAACTGACCTTAAACCTCGAGAAAACCCACTACACGATCTTTCACAAAAGGAAAAACTTACCCCAGACTTGGATCCCTGTACCTTGGTAATACAGTCCTCAAACGCAAACAAAATACTAAATTCCTCGGAGTTATTGTTGATGAGAAACTTAACCGGAGAAACCACATACAAGCCATTCACAGTAAAGTCAATAAACAGTGCGTTATCATGTATCACACTCGACAGTTACTCACTCTCACAGCAATGAAGGAAATCTATCATGATTCTGTCTACCAACACCTGATACAATGTCACACACACTATGGGGCCTCTGGCTCTTCAAAAACACAGTCTCTGGTTACTGCACAAAAGAGAGTTGTACGGACAATGACCTACTTGAAAAAACAAATCACACAAACGAGAGATTTGCTATATTGAAAATTTTAAAATTCGAAGATATTAACACCTACTACTGTGCCTTCTTTGTTTACAAATCTATCAATCACTTGCTTGACAATAATTATTTGCAGTTCCGGAATAATCAAAGATACAACTTAAGGCACCCAGAGCTACTAAGACCACCCCCCCCCATGCGCTCTTCTCAGTCCCAGACCTCCATAAAATATCACTGTGTGAAGGTGTGGAACAACTTACCCCACCCATCCGAGCAAAGACTAGGCTCCCTTCCTTTAAGTCATCTCTTAAAAAATATCTATTGTCTAATTATTAATATTTCTTGTAACACCTATTATATTTACAGTACCTGTTTTTAATGTAGCATCAAAACAGTTTTGTCGGAAATTATCATGTGAATGGATAAGTAATTACCATTGCAATAAACATAATTGCCAGCTAGACATAATTCTGACAGCTCTGTCCTTTTGTTCAACCTTATTACTGTACGACCCATGTTGTACTGCTCCCCCATTCTAATTATGTTTTTCAATTCCACTGTAATTTATGTATATAAAAAAATAAAATAAAATGAAATTAATAATTATTGAAGTGATAACCGTATTAACATTATGAGATGTTCTTATTACCACCAAGATATTGTACTATTCCAGATGATACTAAATGTTACATATTACTTCCTTGAGATAAATGTATAGTATATATCAGGTGCCTAAAAGAGAGCTCAGGTTCTCAACTGGCTCAGCCATGTTAGTGTTGTTATTATTATCCACTCTGTATCTGTGTTTTTCTGGCTAAATAAACTGTTTCAATTCAATTCAATTCAACCAGGCTGGCAGCTGTCTCCATGGTCAAGAGACCACAGTCAGCGCCGACGTCCTCACCTTATGAAGGTTGGAGAGAGGGAGAGAGGTGTGTGTGTGTGTGTGTGTGTGTGTGTGTGACCGTTTGTTTATTCATGATCTATGAATCTTTCCTCTATTCTCAACATCCAAAATCCCTCCTTCTGTATTAGCCTTCATAATCTGTCTACACACTGAATATCAAGAAACTGACTTACCCTTCCATGCCCTTCGTCCCATCTGCTGCCTGGGATTATATCAAACAATCACTGCTGTCTGGGATTATATCAAACAATCACTGCTGTCTGGGATTATATCTGGTTCACCAGTCAGTTAAAAAACAGCATGTCGTAGAGCCATTTATTGCAGATAGGTTTCGACCTGAAATAATGATGCATGATACAAAAACAAATACAACATATAAATCCAAATTGTGTCATTCCAAACCATCCTAAACTAAACACTTAAATGAATCATATACTGCTGTCATCAAACAAACAATCTGCAAGATACAAAATGAAATAATGACACTCCTTCAAATCTTGTAATAGTATTACCAAATGGGATGACTTACAACACTTATCATTATAATACAGTATAATACAGATTATATCATGAGAATAATGTATTAAAAATTATAATATTAATGGTATATGTATTTATAATGATGCCTCTATAATGCAGACTGATGAATGACAAATTGCAAAGTCCAAAGGGTTTGATCGTCAAATGGAAATTGAACCACACCCACACAAGGCGGGAACACAGACCCAGAGAACAGCAGAAAAACTAAATGCGTTCGTGGCATTATGAATTTGTAGAACTTATAGCTGACTGTAAATATGTGCCTTCTACAGTAATAATAAACAAATTGTGCAATTATAAAGTGTGACTAAATGATACTTAAACAATACACAAGAAAATTTGATGGTACAAAATTGTTTCAAACTATTTACAAATACAAAATACGATACAAAATTATTAGACAAACCATGAAAAATACATGCAACACAAATATCCGCAATACAATATTGTTGCGGTTTTCCGTTTACTTGTTGGAATCACTGAATAGAGGTAAACTGGAAACAACATTCATACATGTTTATGGGTTAAGTTTTCAAACACAAATAGTCTTTTCTACATTTATTAAGAAAATAAATTATTGCACAATTACTAGGATATCACATTAATTAACGCTATGAGCTGTGAGCGTGAATAAGGGACGAGGCGTATGTGTAACGAGCTTCGTAAACACAAGTCTAGTGTGCATGAGAGACGGAGACAGACTGGCGATAGAGCCAGCTACTTAATTCATGAGTCAGAGCCCAGATGTTTAGGCAAAATGCCATAAAATGCCTTTTTGGCCATTTCTTAGGGAATTGCGAGTGATAATGCCTATTCTACAAAATAATAGCCTATTGTGTTTTTTTGCACATATTTCCACAAAGTAACTCCCTAAACACGGAATTAAAGTTTCGGAACACCATAAAACTTAGAAAACCACACCCATAAAACTTGGCAAAACTGCTTTTGTCGGCACGAGACGTATATGAGTCGACGCACTGCCTCAGTACAGTACTAGGATAGATTGCTACGCAATGATCTTGCATTCATTGCTTCAAACTATGGGAACCTGCCAGAGGCCATCAATACACTGGAGAAAAGCAGCATGCCTTTGATTGATGTTTTGAAGTGTTTTGAGACAATCGTTGCGGATATAACTCAGGTTTCCAGTGAGAAAGGAAAATCTGTAAGTGAAAACTGTGAACGATTGATTGCTGCAAACCGAGACCAGGAAAAAATCAATAATATTGGAAAAGTTCTTGAAGGACAGAATGACGCAGATGTTGGGGAAATGAATCCGCAGACCGTGGTATGTTTGAAATATACTCCTGTGACGTCGGTGGAGGTAGAGAGATCATTCTCGTTCTTCAAGCATCTTCTATCTGACAGAAGGCATGGGTTCAAATTTGAAAACATCAAGAAAATGCTTGTTATTTCATGAAATCAGACTGATTAACCTGCATATGAGTAATAGTTATGAAACTTATGTACTTAAGTTATATTTCTAGTTTTATTTCTATAATTGCTCTGGGAATAAATGCCTTTTAATGCCTATTTTGCCACTTTAATTTGCCTTTTTGTCTGCCTATTTGGATGCTTTTTAGTGCCTAAACATCCGGGTTCAGGCAGAGTCATGAATCATGACTCTGCAGTCAAGGGGCGAGAGCTTAGTGGAAATACACTGTCACACGTCCAATGGATGATTCACGGCTCATAGGGAAGTTACCGTGGGTAATGTAATTATATAAACCTAATGTATATAACCCACATTTATATAAGTATTGCTGTCTGTTAGCCAGGGGCTAATACAATATCAAGCCACCAATTGTCTGGGATTATATCAAGCCATCGCTTCTGTTTGGGTTTACAGTATATCAAGCCACCATTTCTGCCTGGGATTATATCAAGCCACCACTTCTGCCCGGGATTATTGTTCCGTCTTGGCCAATGAAAGTGATGGGGCTAGTACAACAGTTTATTAATGTTTTGACTTGTGAGCACAACTATAAACTAATACACGAAACAAATAAAAACAAAAAGTAAACCAACAATTCACTTGTAACAATACAGTATATGATGCAATTCTATAAAATTTTAACTGTTCGTATAGAGTTAATAGACAATCATTATGTACAATAAGTATCACAAATTTCATGAAATCTTAGCAAATTAGGGACTTACCGTTTGCCCCACTACCATATGGCTGGATAACGGCTCTCTTAAGTGTGGCCCCGGAGAGTGCCACCTATTGCTAACCCCACAGCCCTACATGTGTACTGCGGGAAATACCATATCTAGCTATAACACTTCTTATCTAAGCAATACAATAAACAAAATACAACAAGGTGACGCAATACATTGTTATATTTATTAACTACACACTTGTCTAACTCAACATTCTTTGTATCAAGAATTTTCGCTGCGGCCACTACTCAGAGAGTGAGGGGCGACAGGGGCCCTCACAGCTACATTGCTGAACAGTGCGCATCGCGATGCTCCTATGATACTCCCACTTTAAATATTAATTATCTTTCCGAACTATTTTACATACAGTTAACATAAGTAAATAAGAATGCGTTATATGATATGAACATCACTACACAATATTAAAAGTACATAAATACTCGTATATTACATGGCAACTTTACTCAAAATCACATTGCCTTGATAATTATTGAAGATACAATTATATCAAGCCACCACTTCTGCCTGAGATGTTATCAGGCCACCAACTTTTGCCTAAGATTATATCAAACCGCCACTTTTGACTGGGATGATATCAAGCCCTTATTTCTGTATTATATCACTTCTTTTCAGTAACGAGACAGTGGGGTGCTGTATACAGCCTTTGTACACTCTGCTAGTTCGTGATGGAATTTCCCTCCTATTTTCGACTCTGATTTCTGCGTTTTACTTTCTCTCTTTGATTTTATTGTCCTTTATTATTTCGTTATCGTCAATCTCTCTATATCTTTTATTTTCATTTTTTCTCTTATTGTCTTCACTCTGTGTGTTTACTCTGCTCGTTATACAGTATATGTGTCTGACTTGCTACATATAGGGTGTGAAGATTGAGTGCATACATACCTCAGTCAGTGCTGGTCATTCTTCATCGCTGCATCATATATGCAAGAGCACTTAATCTTCTGCGTGTGCTCTGTTACCTACATACAACAAAAACCACCGGACATTTACCTATTCTCTTAATTCTTTATATATCATCATGTACTTTTCGTTCTCTTTTATAACTCGTTCAGCTGCTTCTCTCGTCTCCAAGTTGATTCTTTTTCTTTAACATTAACAAAAATCACCTATACAAAATTAAGAACACTAGTCAGAGACCGACTCCTTTATTGCCTCTCTCATAATTTGTGTCTCATAATGAACGCCAGGAGGAAGTTGGAAGCATGAGAACACTAAAGAATTCAGGGGAATATTGGCATAATATGTCAATATTATTGGAATGGATATTTGCATGATACGGAGGCCATCCCAGTACGTGCTCTTCTGGCACAACTACAGACTAAGGACCACAATGCATCACCTTCCGTCCTTCTGGAGAGCTCTCAGCACGCGTCTTATTCTTCCATGGTAAGGTTCTTTGGGGTTCCTTAAGTGTAGATTTGATCTGCTGAAAAGTACCTAAATGAGATATAAATATCTCTAGGAGGCCACTTTAGCGGTGCCGTGTTCTGTTTCTTGATGAAACTTGGGAGTTGTACGATGGGGGGCGATGTGCATATAATTTGGTGTTGACTTGTTATATCCTTGTGTGTAGAAGTTAATGTTTGGATTTTCTCTTTCTCAGCTTATTTTCCGGTCACTCTCTCCTCTCTCCCCAGGTCTACTTTTCTCTCTCTTTTTCAACTTTCTTATTCTTATTATATTTTTCTTATTCCATTCTTCATCTCATTATCCGTTCCCTCTCCCTTTCTCTTTGTTTTCACTCCCTTTTTGTTTCCTACACCTCCTTTCTATCTTCCCTCCTGAAATTATACATTTTCCTTGTCGAACTTTTATACATGGGACAACAAAAATTAACACAGAGAAACAAATGAAATAATGAGAGCGGGAATTTGTTTTCCCACGTCCTATTCTCTCCCCCCCTACTCTTGCTTCTGAACAGAAACTTGATTCTCTCACTATCCCCCTCCCTTTGGACATTAACTTAATTTACTCCATCCCACCCTCCCTTCTTCCTCTTCTTCCCCCTCTCTCCTTCTCGTTCCATCGCCCAAATATCATTCGACAAGGCAGGACGCAATCGAGTGTGTCCACCCCTCCCCCCTCCCTCCCTCCATCGTCCGTCCATCCACCTTCCTCCCCGTCACCCCTCGCCCTACCCACAGAAGCGCTAATCAATCCTTTCAGCCCAAAGTTGTGAATCAGGGATGCATTATTCAGTCCCAATTACCGTTGATTATTGCGTATTCAACAAGGGGAGAATGAGGGAGGTATGAGAGCTTTTGCACGCTGGCTGAGATCAGGTGTTATTTGACCTCTAACAGTGACAAAATACGGATTTAAAATTAGTTGCCATGAAACAGACTGAAAACCCTAAATTAAATGATTATGGTGTATTATTGTACTGTCTCTTGCAGAAGAGGAAGGATAATTTCTGAGTATACTCACACTAGTAAGGTATATTCGAATTATACTCATAATGAGATTATTTGATAAAAGATTACCTTATCAATCCAACTAAGATTCCTGGCTGTATTAACGTTGTTATTGTTATCCGTAGGTTTAACTCTGTCTATCTTAGGTAAACCATTCCTAAATCGTTATATTTCCACCAAAATATAATTCATCTCCTGCCAATGATATACTCACACATACACCTTGAAATAATTTACAACGTTTGTATAACAAGGAAACATTTATACATAACATAATCCTCTAATCAGATTTACTCTTTGCTAGTTACAATGATACAGACGTCACATGTGGAGACAGACACTGCCCAGGACTCGTTCGCGCCTGGTCTTACCTTTGTCTTTGTCTTGTGTCAACGATTAATTATTGATTATATTGGAAAGTTCTGTGTTCACCTGAGTCTCTCGTGTGAATTTTTTCGCCATTTTCTTAATCGTATATTTTGAAGGTGCTAATTGAATTTAAACACACACAAACACACACACACACACCTTTATATCACCTTAGTATTATAAAACTGCACAATAGATATGATAATATTTTTTGACCTGGTCTTTTCCTCAAAGAGCGAGTCAGGGTCAGCTTAGTAATCACAACCACCGGGTGGGACCAGGGTCACTCTATTAAGCAAACCAGTGAGGCCGTTAGTCTGCCTGAGTTTACCTGACCCAGCTTCTTCAAGGGATAGGCCATATTTAATGAGGTCAGTGTATACAAACCGGGCTGCTACCCTCTGCCTCTCGGCTACCAACCCAGGGGTGAGACAGCTCGCAACCACTGAACAGGGAAGTGTACCACTTAACTAAGGGGTACCCTTCTAGTGATATATAGAATTCTTCTCTGGAGAGGATTCAACATAAGAACATAAGAACATACGAATGGAACAAGCTGCAGAGGGCTTCTTGGCTTATACGTATGGGCCAGTATACTTGGCAGTCCCATTTACAGTACACCCAACCACTATCGCTCATATATCCATCCAATCTATGTTTGAAGCTATCCAGCGTATTCGAGTTAATGATGATGTTTGGAAACTTGTTCCATTCATCAACTACTCTATTTCCAAAACAATGTTTACCTATCTCTCGCCAAAATCTAAATTTGTCTAATTTAAAACCATTGTTACGAGTTCGCTCCTAGTTGGATAGTTTGAGTACCTTTGTTATATCTCCTTTGTTTAGCCCTGACTTCCATTTATACACCTCGATCATATCGCCGCTCACTCTATATCTCTCGAGGGAGTGCAGATTAAGATGCTTTAACCTGTCTCTGTACTCAAGGTTCCTAATGCCTGGGATTACTCTTGTGATTCTCCTCTGAATTCTTTCTCGGGATTCTATATCCATTCTGTAGTACGGTGACCAGAACTGATCTGCGTAATCCAAGTTGAGGTCTCACGAGCGCAAGATATAGTTTTAGGATGAACTCGCTAGTCTTGGAACTAACACTCCTTTGTTTGAATCCAAGTACATTTAATAAAACCATAAAAGTCTCCAGTGTTTACCTCAAGAACCTGCCACTTAAGCGTTCCAGAACTTAATTATAATAAATTGTATAATAGAAATACAATATAACACAAAAATCAGTTAAATAATTTCAAATGAACTATAAGTTTCAGTGACGTTATTAACATTGACACAGTGAAGACCGTAGTCTACACACGTGACTCTCTAAGTCTAAGTGAATCATTGAAGATTCTTTAATATTAAGTGCAAATGGTAACACACTTGCACTAGTACACAGAAAACCAGTGGTGATAAGGTAAAGAGACAATATAAAAAGACTTGCTGAATTTATACAACCAAATCCCAAGCATTGAGCAGTGAAATCCACCATCACCCGAGTGAAATCGACACCTACCAAACCCAGCCGAAAGTGACGTCATCGGAAATGGCCTTCCCCAAAAAGCTGTTTACAGTTCCATATTCCAGTTTCCAGCCAGTGCTACAACCGTGTAACAGAGAAGCTATCTATGGCTCCAGCCAGCCACGAGAAAGTATGACGTCACTTCCATTCAGATCAACATTCTACTGTTGCCATGAGTGACTGACTAACTGCGGCACCAGTTGTCCCTTAACTACTAAAAGCAGCAGCCCAACTTCATTCAATCGCCACCGTGACGCCAACGACTTCGAGAGGAGAACAGCATATAATTCCGACGTCACCAATAGCGAGGGAGGCCCCAGTTCGTCGCCTAAACTCTATGGATTCTACAGTCCCGACTTCAGGTAGACCACAAACATTAACATTTTTACAGATTACACAAACGCAAGTGAACTGCCAGAAGTCTTCACAAGGTATTTTATATAAATTATGCCAAATTTCCAAATACCTAAGAGTTAGACTAAATAAAATTATTTGATAACACATTTATAGAAATAAGAGGACAAAGTAACTATACTTTTAAGTCTTTTTCTCTTTTCATTTCCATAACTCATTATAAAATTAATGCTTTTGCATTACTCCTTGAGTTGACAAGCTAGTGCGTGTTAACTTGACATTTAATTAATGCATACCATTATTTATAGACCCTTTCAAAAAAAAAATGGTTCAAAGATGGAAGCTAGTAATTCAGACTAAAACCCAAACAATGACATTTTCTAGACTCACCAGAACCAGAAGAAACCAGGGAAAGGTTACCACAACTTAGACAAATTGACTTAACTCCTGTAGACTCAGTTAATAGCTATAATTTATTCACAGATTCTCCGCTTGAGCAATTAAACAGCATACTACTATGGTCAGGTACCACTTACCCATTACCTTTACCTGTTAACAAAACCAGTGCTTTAAAAATGGTTGCCCCTTGTGTAACGTGGATGGTCGGCCCTAGGGCCACCTAGGCGTGTTAAGGTGTAGAAGCTGTCGCCAACACAACAACCACACCCTAAGTTAACGAGTTGCATGACCCATTGTCAAGGAATATTACGAGAACACTGGACAACTTGCCAACTGCACTGGTTAACTATTAACCCGGAATACGATCCTCAAATCGATTAACATCCAGGTCTCCAATTACTGCTGGGTAGACATAGGCAAATGGCGTAAAGAAACTTGCCCATAGTTTCACCCTGCCCGGGAATCGAATACGGGTCCGCTCGCTTGCGAGGCGAGCATGCTGACCATTACACTACAGGTCACCATGGTGCTTTAACTAACACTTCAAGCATGGCTACAGAAGGTACTACTAATACACAGATCTCTTCGGTCTATTAAACTGTAAACATACTGTTACTGAATGGTGGTCCTAGATTGTGTCAAATCATAGGTTCCCCACTCGGGCAACAGAGTAAAAAGGAACAAGGTTGCCTGCTTATCCATCTGTCCAGTGTACAATGGACGTCACATTTTGGTGGGAATACACAACCAATCACGCATTCGTTTTCCAGTGGCGCCATACAACGTCACTTCTGACTCGTTTCACCAGCTCGACCCGTACATGGGTACAGACCCGTTCCACGCTTGCCCACGTGGTCTAGCTGTGGTTGTTGTTTTCATTGTTGCTGTGGTTTCCAATACCTCCTCTCTACTTCCGGGTCTTACGTCACATCACACCTTCGCCGCTAAGGAAGAATACGACAGAGGAGTATTCATAGTCGACTCCTACAACAAGAGATGGCGCCGAGTCTTGACAGGTGCAGGTCCACTTAGCAACTTGTCCACACATGACCCTGAGCAGTCGATACACCAATTCAATCAGTAATAATCACAGCACTTAGCTGTAGCAGACAGTCAGTAGGTGCCAGGCGTGTCCTAGTCCAGCCCGTCAGGAGGTCCAGTCACTTCACACCTCTGCCGCTAAGGGGGAATGCGACAGAGGAGTATGACAAAATTAAGCACGTGACAAACAATCAGCCAACACATTGTTAACACCTTTAATGTGCCAGATGTACAGATCGTACTCCTGCAACAATAGATTCCACCTGGTCAGTCGCTGGTTCTTATCCCTAAACTTATTGAGAAACTTCAATGGAAGATGATCAGTATAAATCACTGTGGGACCAGGGGCGGATTGCGACTACACACCAAAGTGCTGAGGGGACAGAATTAGTGAAAGCAACTCCTTCTCAATGACGGAGTAGTTAAGGTGGGCTGAGTTAAACTGCTGGCTAAAATAACAAACCGGGTGCAGAATGCTTGTCTCGCCTTTCTGGAGCAACACAGCTCCGGCTCCGACATTACTAACATCTACAGTTATAGTGAAGGGTTTCTCAAAGTTAGGAGCACGTAGGACAAGATAGGTAGCACGAGTGTCTTTTGTTGCTTTAAATGAGTCCTCACACTCAGGGGACTATTTGAGGTTTATGCTCTATTTCAGGAGCTCAGTTAAGGGGGAAGTAATTTTAGAGAAGTTGAGAATGAACCGCCAGTAGTATTCGATCATGCCCAAGTATCTCTGGACCTCTTGTTTACCACTTGGGGTAGGAAAGTGGAGGATAGATTAAACCTTAGCAAAAGGGGATACAATCTGACCTTGACCAACAATATAACCTAAATATGTCTGTGACTTAACAAACTCACATTTAACAAGGTTTGCGACTAGGTTGGCCTCAGCAAGGCGGTTGAATGACATCTCTATCTGCCTAGGGTGATCTTCCCATGTGTGACTGAGCAAAATCACATCATAAATATACACCACACATCCAGGAATGTCCTGGGTAAGTTGAGTCATCGGACGTTGAAACGCTGCCGGGGCATTTGTGATACCGCACGGCATTACATTGCAGCAAAATGCATGATTATTAGCCACAAAACAAGATATCTATCTGGCTCTAGGTGAAAGTGGTACCTGCCAGTAACCCTTCATGAGGTCAATTTTACTAATGAAATTTGCTGTGCCAACTTGGTCAATACATTCGTCGACCCTAGGCGATGGGTATGTGTCAGTCTAAGTGATCAGGTTAATTTGACGGTAATCAATGTAAATGCGGTATTTCCCACCTGGCTTAGGGACAATAGTGACAGAACTACTCCACTGACTCATGGCTCGGGAAATTAAATTATGATCTAACATTAAATCAAGCTCTAACTGCAAAATGCTACGTCGCTGGGGAGAAACACGATAAGGGGGTAATTTAATTGGTAGAGAATCCCCGACATCTACATCATGTACAGTCTCGTTCAAGAGTCTTCGAACACTGCTGGAGACAGCTGGCAACTCAAGGCCGTTTGTTTACTATACTACATAGTAAAAATTATGAATGAACATAAAAGTGATCTGTGATTGGTTACTTAGTTCCCCGTTGCTTAATTAGTGGTTGGGCTTTGTTGTTTCGTATTATATTATACCTTTCTGCTGGTATATACTGTTAATTTGATTTTAAAATGGACAGAGCAATGGGCGAACCTATATGAATTTATGCTTAGACAATTAAACATAAGTAAAAATCGGTAAGTATGTTAGAGAACATCATGCATCGGGCACAGCTGTGTACACGCTGTTTATGAGGTTGCCTGTTTATCACAAATTTATACTAATATTATCTTCAAACGTTTAATCCCTTTCGGGTGATTAATCCAGTTGTATGTAACCGATGCTAAACAGACTTCTTTCTAAAGACGCTGATTTCATGCAACACAAATTGCTGTTTTAATTCGCTGTGGGATTAAGCAGAATCATCGGATCACTGCTACCTGTAGTAAGTGTGTGTGCGCATGTGGAGTGTGTATGTGTGTGCACGTGGAGTGTGTGTGTGTGCATGTGAAGTGCGTGTGTGTGTGTGGAGTGTGTGTGTGTATGTGCGTCAGCCTGTGTCTGTATTTAATATTGACGTTGTTCAATTGAAGGTGATGGTAATTTATCTTACGAACCATCAGTCTGATGGTGAATTAGTGCGGTAGCGTATGCCTAATACTTTTACAAGCCTTTATATAGCAATATAACTGCCATTCCAAGACTCTGAATATTGTGAACAGCATATGGTATTTCTTTCGTTGAGTGACTATTTCCCCCCCCCAAAAAAAAAATTCCTTGTTTCTGTCTTGTGTAGATAACGTCACTTTTAGTCTGGTGTCTTTTTAAAAAATATTATTTTTTGTTCAAATATGTGTATGGTGTATTATGAATTTGTATCTTGTTTATTTATTTATTCATTCATTTATTTTTTATAAATGACTTATAAAATATAGATATAACGCTTACGTTATTGGCGGGAAGGTGAGGGAGACAGAGGTGTTGTCAGTGCAGAATACCCGTCCACTCCCTCAATTATAGAAGACTCCTGCCAACATGAAATACCACACGCAGAAGATCACTGAATGTGAAACAATAATCGGCACGAAGGAGGCTGGGTTTTCACCCACTGAAATTGTCCGAGAATTGGGGGTTTGTCGGTCAACTGTATATAATTGGATTAAGCGATGGGAAGAGGAGGGAAGTTTAAAGGACTACCACAGGACGGGAATGCCGCGCAGAACAACACCTGCACAAGTTGAAGCCATCCGGAATTTCGCTGAGGCCAACCCCTTCAAGACTTCATTTTCAATAAGAGAGGATCTCCAATTAAATATTTCCCCTTTAACAATCAGGCGAAGACTTCACGAAGGAGGCATTCAACATAAAACTCCCACCACCAAGAAGTTAAATGAGCGACATCGCAAGGGCATGTTGCAGCTTGCTCGACGGTATGCTGAAGAAGGCCTAGATTTCTGGGGAAGAATAATATTCACTAACGAAAAACTTTATCATCTACCTCTCACGGAAGGTTGTATTGTTAGAGGAGGAACAACACCCGATATGCTAGACAGCATATTTATGAGGAAGCAAGGAGTGGCCATGTGACTTGCAATGTTTGGGGATGGATATATTTGCACGGAGTTGGAGAGATGACTGACATAGAAGGAAGATTCACAGCTGAACAGTATTTAGAAATACTCGAAGAAGTTATGCTTCCCTCGGTGCGTGCATATGCTTTGCCGTTTCCCGAAAACATAATTTTCATGCACGGATTGTAACGCGGTGGTTTGTAGAACAAAGAAATTTGCAAGTTTTAGACTGACCAAGTAAAGGTTGTGACATGACTCTTATAGAGAACGTTTGGGCCAATATTGTGAACGTGTGGGAGCCAACTGAAGAGAGAACCAGGGTGCAGCTACAGGAGCATACACACCGTGAGTGGGAGGTCCTGAGGCGGAAACCGAAACTGATACGCAATCACGTCGCCTCCGTTCCCAACAGGCTGCAGCAAGTAATCGAGAATGAAGGTGGCTCGACTAAATATTAATGTGTCAAAAATAATTTCCCTATGTAATCAACGTCACATACTGAATGCACATCGATATTATTTTTTTCCATGTTAACTGAAATAAATAAAATTTTTATGAATATATGTCAAATTGTATAATAAAAGTAAATAAGACAATCCTCTTCTAATATTCTCACTTATGCAGTATGTATTCAGGATGATTTAAGTCAAACAAATCATAACATTATACTTATAATTATTATGAAAGAGTACAGCATAATATATGTTAAATATAGTGCATGTGAAATAATTAGCATATATACCATGGAAAAATCAGAGAGGGAGACGGAGACAAAGAAACAACTGTATAACGACACAATTCATACAATAAAGTATGTAATGGTTCGATCCCAGCTGTCCGATCCTGCTTTTCGAGGCACTTGTGGCGAGGAAATTGATATATCATATTTCAATCTCATAATCTCATATTTAATAAGTTCATGTCATGCTGTTCACAATATATTTGTGTATTCTTTGTAAAAGTTTATTGTAATAATTGAATTTGTATATATTTTTCTCTAGATTTATTTATAGGAAATGGGAAAAAATCCTTGCCAAAATACCAAACTGTTCCAACGTTACCTCATAACTATTTACTAATTTAAAATGATGCTCCAACACTCACGCACACTTGCATGGAAACATACGCACGCGCTCGTGAAGAAAGTCGATTTCAACGGGGTCCCTTGCCGATTTTATTAATTATAAATTTTTTTTTACATCAATTAGTGAAATCTCGTACTGAAGGTATAGCTAATGCGGTACCATGTATATTGTATTAGACCTTTCAACTGTCCTTACGATTGTCATCTGAGTAGACTTAGCATTAGAAAGTCTTTCGTTGGACATATACTCTTTTCCTTTGCTTCACGTCGGACATTTAAATGGCCGGCGAGCACGTGGGTGTATTTAAATGCATCGTAAGGGCATTAAAACTGACCGAAATCTTTTCTGTGAGGCTTGCCAATGTCTCGGATGATTTTTTTATTGAACGAATATGAGGACCCCATTTTGAGCGAAAAATGACAATATTTTACCTGAATCTCCGCTTAAAATGCTATAGCACAAAATTCTGACCTGATTGAGCAAAATGGATAACATTTTTGAGATCAGCATGCAAAATACACCCAGAAAAGCTTAATAATACACAAACCTCAAAAACTATGCAGGGCAGTGTAATAGTTCAGAGAAACTAATTCCCATTTTAAGTCTTCGGGAGTGGACCAACACAGTCTATGATTACCTTGGAGAAAGGTTCATCCACCACAGGAAGTAGCTTTAGTGCTTCTCGTCTTATTATTTGATTGGGTTTGCCTGCCATTTGACAAATATGACAACACTGACAATATTGTGGTACATAAGATGTTAGACCTGGCCCAAAAAAGTATCTAAGGATCTTATCAGAAGTTTTTTAACTTCAATGTGTCCTCCTAAAAATTGAGGAGCCAAATTCTAAACATTACCTCTGTAGTAGGATGGCACAACAATCTGATGAACTTCTCTCCAAGTGTCACTAGCTAGAACTTCAGGTGGTCGAAACTTACGCATGAGTACGCCGGACTTGATATAATAGTACACAAGGCTATCTGCAACTTCTCTTGCATCTTCAATGCTTGCTTTGATAAATGCATCCCGCTCACCTACTAAATTAACAGTACCTGTTTCTATTGTACTATCAAAACCGTTTTATGGGAATTATCATGTAGATAGATAAGTAATTACCATTGCAATAAACATATTTGCCAGCTAGACATAATCCTGACAGTTCTGTCCTCCTGTTCAACCTTATTACTGTACAATTCATGTTGTACTGCTCCCCCATTCTACTTATGTTTTTCAATTTCACTGTAATTAATGTATGTATAAAATAAAAATACACTAAAAAAAATAATAAATTAATAAAATTAATAAATATTGAAGTGATAACCGTGGTAACATTATGAGATATTCTTATTACCACCATGATATTGCACTATTCCAGATGATAATTAATGTGACATAATACTTCTTTGAGATAAATGTATAGTAAATATCAGGTGCCTAAAAGAGAGCTCAGGATCTCAACTGGCTCAGCCATGTTAATATTATTATTATTATCCACTCTGTATCTGTGTTTTTCTGGCTAAATAAACTGTTTCAATTCAATACAATTCAATTCAATCTTTACTACCCGACTCTGCAATAGCTCTGGTATACAAATAACTTAACTCAGGATCAGCCTTCTGTACATCATTTAATATATCATGTGTGATAGGAAAATTACTAAGCTCCTTAGCCCCTAAAAATGTAATTAACACTATAAATTCATTATAATCAACAGGTACAGCAATATCGTCAGAATGGCTATCAGAAACAATGGGTATTCTAGCCGTCCCTGCATCTGCAGACTTAAACTCTTCAGAAAGCAAGTCAGAATTTCCAGATCAATCTCAGAATTTACGTCACATTCCCCATTACTTGAAAACTTTCCTCTAGCCTATGCAACTTTACTATGAATCATTACAACATTACCAGCAATATCATTCCCTAACAATAATGAAACACCTTCCACAGACAAGGAATTCTGCATCCATACAGACACTGCCTGGGAAACAAGATCAGTCTTCAGAAACAGTCTGCATAACGGGACAGTAATAAATCTACCAATCCTAGCAGAATAACACTCTCACCAATCAAAGTTTCTTACAATAAAGGTACAGAATCTTTAACAACCATACTGTGAGAAGCTCCTGTATCTCTCAGAATTTCAACGGGTACCGCTGCACAGTATCCACCTGGGCACATTCTAAATTAACATTTGCTTGTTTACAACCTCTTTTCTGCTGGTTTTGCGGTCCCCTGGGACTCACTTACGGAAATAACTATTACTCTTATAGTCATGTGGGCCACAAAATTTATCTCCCAAATTAATCAATGATTGGCCATTGCTTGCAGAATTGCCTTGACTCCCTAATGCCCAAAATAAACACATCCCTAAAAGAAAATTCAGATCGATACGGAACCAACCAAAATGGATGAATAATAGACTCTTAGATCTTCTAGGGAAAAAGAAAGGAGTATATAGAAAAGTTAAGAAAGGCGAAAATCACTTACTTGGTTACTATCAGAACCTAACAAGACAGGTAAAAACAGAAATTAGGAAAGCAAAGAGAAATTATGAAATCAAGGTAGCAAACGAATCGAAAAATAACCCCAAAGCTTTTTATCAATTGTATAAATCAAAGGTTAGAGATACAATAGGTCCCCTTAAAACTACGACAGGAGAAATGACTGATGATGAGTTAGAAATGTGTAGTACGTTAAATAGTCATTTTCGCTCGTATTCACAAATGAAAACCTAGCACAGTTTCCAGAAGTTCATAAGGTATATAACGACAGTATAGAAAATATGTTGATGAATATCAATATTACTAGTAACATGTGCTTAAAGTAATTAACAAACTGAAGCCTCATAAATCGCCTGGTCCAGACGAGGTATATGCTAGAATATTAAAAGAATGTAGAGATGAGTTGAGTAATCCATTAGCAGTTTTATTTAATAAGTCATTAGAATCGGGCCTAGTGCCAGAAGCTTGGAAACTTGCAAATGTAGTTCCGATTTTCAAAAAGGGTGATAAATCAATAGCATCAAATTACCGTCCCATTGGTCTCACGTCAATCATAGGCAAGTTGTTAGAGTCAATTATTGCTACAAAAATCAGAAGCCACCTTGAAACATTCAACTTAATTCATTCTTCTCAGCACGAGTTCACCCAGGGACGTTCTTGTCTCACAAATTTGCTTAGCTTTTTCTCAGAAGTATTTGAAGCGGTAGATAATGATAAGTCATATGATATAATTTATTTAGATTTCAGTAAAGCATCTGATAGAGTCCCTCATGAGAGATTGATAAGGAAGGTAGAAGCACATGGAATAGGTGGATCATTATTAAAATGGATTAGGTCATGGTTAACTGGTAGGAAACAAAGAGTCAGCATAAATGGATTTAAGTCAGACTGGGGTGCGGTCAAAAGCGGAGTTCCCCAGGGATCTGTATTAGGCCCTCTGCTGTTTGTTATATTCATTAATGATCTTGATTTAGGTATAACTAGTAGGATTAGTAAATTTGCAGATGATACCAAAATGGGGAGAGTGATAAATTCAGACAGTGACTTTGAACACCTTCAAAGAGATCTAGATACCTTACATGAGTGGTCAGTAGACTGGCAAATGAATTTTAATACTGATAAATGCAAGGTACTACAGATAGGGAAGACGAATACAAACGTTAAGTATAAACTAGGTAACACGGAAATAGAAAACTCAGTTTGTGAAAAAGATCTAGGTGTATTTGTTAGCAAACGACTTGAAACCTAGAAAACAATGTATTAGCGTTCGCAACAAGGCAAACAGGATTCTTGGGTTCATATCTAGGTCTGTGAGTAACAGAACTGACGTTATCTTGAAACTTTACCTAGCATTAGTGAGGCCACACATGGATTATGCGGTTCAGTTCTGGTGTCCTTATTATAGAATGGACATAGATTCTTTGGAGAGAGTACAAAGAAGAATGACAAAATGATCCATAATATTAGAAACCTTCCATATGAAGAAAGACTGAAAAGCTTAGGCTTACATTCATTAGAGAGGCGTAGAGTTAGGGGAGATATGATAGAGGTGTACAAGTGGGTAAGTGGGATTAACAAGGGTAAAATGGAAGATGTTCTGAAGCTCAGTAATAACGAAATAACTAGAACAAATGGCTTTAAATTAGATAAATTCCGATTCAGAAAGGATATAGGCAAGCACTGGTTTGGTAATAGAGTTGTGGATATGTGGAATAGGCTACCGAGTGCTATAGTAGGATCGGGGACGCTAGGGAGCTTCAAGACGAAGTTGGATAGGCACATGGAAGTGCTGGGATGGGTGTGAAAGGGATCTGCCCTGTATGGGCCAGTCGGCCTCCTGCAGTATCCCACTTTCTTATGTTCTTATGTTCTTATGTTCTAACTTTTGTTTACCACACTAAACTTGAAAAAACAGATGAGAGTGGCGTGGCTGGGACTGAATTTTTTATTCCAATATTATGAGTCAATTGATAATTTTCAGCAAGAGTAGCTGCTCTATCAAGAGTGGTTACTTCTTTCTCACAAAGGTACAGTCGCGTTCAAGATTTTTTGAACGCTGCTGGAGACAGCTGGCAACTCAAGGCCGTTTGTTTACTATACTACGTAGTAAAAATTATGAATGAATGTAAAAGTGATCGGTGATTGGTTACTTAGTTCCCCGTTTCTTAATTAATGGTTGGGCTTTGTTGTTTCGTATTATATTATATCTTTCTGCTGGTATATACTGGTAATTTGATTTTAAAATGGATAGAGCAATGGGTCAACCCTTATGAATTTATGTTTAGACAATTAAACATAAGTAAAAATCGGTAAGTATGTTAAAGAACATCATGCATCGGGCACAGCTGTGTGCAGGCTGTTTATGAGGTTGCCTGTTTATCATTAATTTATACTAATATTATCTTCAAACGTTTAATCCCTTTCGGGTAAATTATCCAGTTGTATGTAACCGATGCAAAACAGACTTCTTTCTAAAGACGCTGATTTCAAGCAACACAAACTGCTATTTTAATTTGCTGTGGGATTAAGCAGAATCATCGGTTCACTGCTACCTGTAGTGTGTGTGTGTGTGTGTGTGTGTGCCTTAGCCTATGTGTGTCAATGCTTGTCTGTAAAAGCAGTTGTATAAATTAAACCGTATTATTAAGTTTATTTAATGAAATTATTTGTTTTACATTCCCTGTGAGGCATTAAATATATAAATCTATATATAATGCTTTATTTATTCATTTATTTATTTTGTTTCAATTATATATCATGGAATGGATACTACACATTGTCCGTGTTTTTTTACATATATTTTTTCACAATTAAATTTCTTTTTCATCTGGTGGTACATGGCATGTTTCCTCTGTCTGTGGGATAGTCGAGCAGACAAGCAGCACTACATGCAATGTGACTGGCCTGCAAGAAGTGGACTTACTCCAGGTTCTCACAATGTTGTTGCCCATGCTCTGGTGAATTCGCAGAACATTCTTCTTCCGCCACTGCACATCAAGCTCAGTCTGTTCAAAAACTTTGTAAAGGCACTGGACAAAAAAAGCCAGGCTTTCAATTTTCTGAAGAAAAATTTTCAAAAGTCAGTGAGGCAAAGCTGAATGCAGGAATTTTTTATGGCCCTCAGATCAGAGAGCTTTTCAAAGATCCCAAGTTTGATTGCAGCATGGATGTAAATGAGAAGAAAGCCTGGCATGCCTTTAAGTCTATTGTCTCCAATTTTCTTGGCAACTACAGAAGTCCAGAGTATGAACGAGTTGTTGAGGACCTACTTCTGAGCTACAAAGTTCTTGGTGCACGCATGTCCATCAAGATGCACTTCCTCAGCTCCCACTTGGACTACTTTCCAGAGAACTGTCGTGATGTGAGTGAGGAACAAGGAGAACGCTTCCATCAAGATATCCGTGTAATGGAGAAGCGGTACCAGTGTCGCTGGGATATCAACATGCTCGCCGACTACTGTTGGTGTCTGAAACGGGACGCCCCAGACACCAACCACCAAAGAAATTCTCTGCGACAGCCATTTATGCATGTCTAACTGTAAAGGCATCTATGTAGTTGACATATTTTGGTCCTATGTGTTGTGGTTACATTTCTTATGATATATTTTGCATAAACATTTTGACATCATATTTAAGAATTTCGATTTTTTCCTAATTCCCATAGCATAAAAATCTGACCTGATTGGGCAAAATGAATGGCATTTTTGGAATCAGCACGCAAAATACATAAAGAATCAGCTAAGAAACCCCGCACCTCATGAATTTTTTTTTCAAATGCAGCCCAGTGTTATGTGTGTCACTACTATAGGTATCTAGAGGCAATTCCTTTGCGTTGTATTATGTCCAAGTCAATAAAACATTTGTTGATTCATCTTTTTACCCATTTTTGTTTTCCCAGTGTTGTCGTATCTGATCAAGGAATAAATTTTACTTCTGGGTATGATCCTGAAAGTCAAGGTGCTCACGAACATGCTGACAAATTCGGTTTAGAGACCGCATTTGATTGGGATGAAAGAATCCCCTATGTTTTATATGCTGTTATGAGTTCTAAACAAGCAAAATTGGGTTATTTCCCTTATGAATTAATTTTTGGTAGAGATATTTGAGGTCCTTTGAAATTATTACAAGAAAGTTGGCTTGATGTCTATGACTCTGTGTCCCCTAGTGATTATGTATTAAAGATGAAAAGTAGGCTAAGAAAGCCCAAAAGCTCGCCAAAATTAATTTGTCTGATGCTCAGAAGAAAATAAAAAAACATTTTGATAAATATACTGTTGATAAACAGTTCCAGATAGGAGACAA
>NW_024733734.1:355390-477981 GCF_018991925.1 Homarus americanus | reverse complement strand
TCTCTTCTTCCTTTCCCCTAAATATCAGTTCCACCTCTGGAATTTCCTCGCGAATTTCTTCTGTGAAAACTAATGAAAAGTAGCTGTTCAATGCTTTGCTTATTTTTTCACTGCAATTGATCACTTCCGACCTCCCTGACTTTAAAGGCCCAACTTTGTCCTTGACCTTTGTTCTATTTACGTGGAAAAATCCCTTGGGATTCGCCTTGGATTCTCTTGTTATTCTGATTTCATAGTCTCTCTTTGCTTTCCTTACATTTTTCTTAACATTCCTAGATAGTTCATTATACCTATTTGTTCTTGTGCTTTACGTAGTATACTGGTGCTTTACGTAGTATACTTACGTAATAGAGCTTTGAAAACCTTGGAGCTAGATGTAGGTTAGTTATTTAGTGGGTCTCTTATTTCTGACCTAACCTGACCTGATCTGACTAGTCACGTCGCCCCCTATGTGTGTGTTGGTGTGGGGATTAGTGGATGACATCATTATGACCTGACCTCATGTTAAATAAAGTCACCTCATGTTAAATAAGGTCACCCTGTATATTTAAGCCTCTCTCTGTCCATGTAATCCAGTTGCCTCTGAAGATGTCTTGAATAAAGACGAAAGCTAAGGTACTCCGTTGTTTCCCTTTTCCCCGTGTGATTTTATCAAGATTTATCCACGTTTTCATTATGGAGCTACACAGGGAAAAGGGAAACTCCCTCCCTCTGTAACTGCCTTTATCTCTTTCGGTCGTATACGGTCCCTGTCTCATTGCACCTGTGTCAACCATCTGTATCACGCTGTACTGCAGTACATGAGACATCTGTGAATAAATGATTACAAAATCTAGGGAAGTTTCACATCAAATTCACTCTCATTAATACAACATCTTAAATGTATTGTAACATGGAAACTATGAGATATCTGACATTTTACCATAAAGACATTGTGGTTTAAAATTATCCAAGGATTTCATCCTCCAATTTAATGTACTCTTTGCTGAATCACCCTGTATATAGCATGTGTGTGTGTGTGTGCGTGTGTGTAATCCATACTGTCAAACTGGTGATTTTGTGGTTGTAAGGAAAACTCAGGCCTGAGCTTGAGTTTATTTCATAATGTTTAGCCCGGTAGCTTCGTCAACTACCGAGGAACACAAGTATGGATATCTGGTTCATCTTCCTGGACATCATTATGTGGATGCTCCTGATTGGATGGCTTCTGGATCTGCCGCATTAACGTCACTTGCTGATTTTGAAAGTCAAATGAATCTTTTTCGATGATTGATTGCCTGGCTTACCGCTTTTACTACGCTCCTAAACCTCTGTTGCAACCTTGGTATATTACCTTATATTCCTGAAAATTTTGGCAAGTGTCCAACACTACCAATTATGAGCTACACTACCATTTATGAACTACACTAACAGTTATGAACTACTGTACACTAACAGTTATCAACTAAACTACCAGTTTTCAACTACACCAGCAGTTATCACCTACACTACCAGTTATGAATTACACTAACAGTTATCAACTAAACTACCAGTTATGAACTACACTACCAATTATGAACTACACTAGCAGTTATGAACTACACTAACAGCTATCAACTACACTACCAGTTATCAACTACACTAACAGTTATCAACTATACCACCAGTTACCAAATATACTACCAGTTAACAACTACACTACCAGTTATCAACTACACTACCGGTTATCAACTACACCAGTTGTTAACTACACTACCAGTTATGAACTACACTAACAGTTATCAACTACACCAGTTGTTAACTACACTACCAGTAATGAACTACACTAACAGTTATCAACTACACCACCAGTTCTCACATATACTACCAGTTAACAACTACATTACATTTTTCCAGGTATATAGGACAAAGGTCAAGGACAAAGTTGGGCCTTTAAAGTCAGGGAGGGGAGGATTGATAAATGGCAGTGGGAAATAAGCAAAGCATTGAACAGCTACTTCTAACCAGTTTTCACAGAAGAAATTTGCCATGAAATTCCAGAGGTGGAACTGATATTTAAGGGAAAGGAAGAAGAGAAATTAAAGAATATCACTATCAGAAAAGAGGATGTTCTTAAGAAGATAAATAAACTAAAGAAAACAAAATCCCCAGGGCCTGATGAAATTTTCCCTCGAGTCTTGAAAGAGTGTAGGGAACAGATTAGCGGACCCCTCGTAAACTTATTTACAAAATCATTAGACACTGGAGTTGTGCCAGACTTGTGGAAACAGGCAAATGTAGTACCCATATTCAAAAAGGGAGACAGAGCATCAGCGTCAAATTACCGGCCGATCAGTTTGACGTCAGTAGTGGGGAAATTTCTTGAATCAATTATAGCAGATAGCATCCGATCGCATCTAGAGAAAAGCAAATTAATCTACGACTCTCAACATGGGTTTACAAAGGGAAAATCTTATCTAACAAATCTGCTAACGTTTTTTAGGAAAGTCTTCGAGGTAGTAGATAATGACGAAAATTACGATGTTACTTACTTAGACTTTAGCAAAGCATTTCA
This sequence comes from Homarus americanus, assembly GCF_018991925.1. Lineage (NCBI taxonomy): Eukaryota > Metazoa > Arthropoda > Malacostraca > Decapoda > Nephropidae > Homarus > Homarus americanus. The sequence continues at coordinate 475,448 of NW_024733734.1, read as the reverse complement.
CAGAATACCGCATCAGAGGCTTCTGAGAAAAGTTAAGGCTCATGGTATCGAGGGGAAAGTTTTAAATTGGATAAAATCATGGCTCACCGATAGAACGCAGAGGCTCAGCGTAGATGGCGTTAAATCTGAGTGTGGCCGTGTAACCAGTGGGGTTCCCCAGGGGTCAGTACTAGGCCCACTCTTGTTCATAATCTACATAAACGATTTAGATACTGGGATCAGCAGTGACATAAGCAAGTTTGCGGATGACACCAAAATAGGGCGGCAAATTAATTCAGGGCAGGATGCAAATGCATTACAGGAGGATCTAAATAAACTGCAGGGGTGGTCTGAAAAATGGCAAATGAAATTCAACACCAGCAAGTGCAGCGTACTTAATATTGGAAGAACAAATACTTATAATGTATACAGCCTTAACAACATCAACCTAAAGAAGTCGACTTGTGAAAGAGACCTAGGGGTACTTGTAAGCCCGGACCTACGGCCTAGAAAACAGTGCGTTAATGTTCGAAATAAGGCAAACAGAGTATTAGGTTTTATATCTAGAAGTGTAAGTAACAAGAGTGCAGAGGTTTTATTGCAACTGTATCTTGCGCTAGTCAGGCCGCACCTCGATCATGCGGTCCAGTTCTGGTGCCCCTATTATAGAATGGATATAAATTCACTCGAGTCGGTGCAGCGAAGAATGACAAAAATGATTCCGGGACTTGGAAACCTTCCATATCAGGATAGGTTAAAGAAACTTAACTTGCATTCCCTAGAAAGACGAAGAGTGCGGGGAGATATGATAGAAGTATTTAAGTGGGTGAAAGCAATCAATAACGGGGATATAGATAAAGTTCTTATAACATCCGAGCAGGATAGCACTCGGAGCAACGGATTCAAGTTGGATAAGTTTAGGTTTAGGAGGGAGATAGGACGAAACTGGTTCACAAATAGGGTGGTGGACGAGTGGAACAAGCTTAGCAACTTTGTATTAAGTGCGGGAACTCTGGAAAGTATCAAAAGGAGGCTAGATAGATTCATGGATGATAGAGAGTGGTAGTAACTCTCGACAGGAGCTGCCATGCACAGGCCAACCGGTCTATTGCAGACTCCTTATTTTCTTATGTTCTTATGTTCTTATTACCAGTTTTCAACTACCAGTTATCAACTACACAAACAGTTATCAACTACACTACCAGTTATCAACTACACCACCAATTATCAACTACACTACCAGTCATGAACTACACTAACAGTTATCAAATACATTACCGGTTATCAACTACACCACCAGTTATCAAGTACACTAACAGTTAAAAACTACACTAACAGTTATCAACTACACTCCCAGTTAACAACTACACTACCAGTTATAAACTACACAATAAGTTATTAGTTATACCATCAGTTATACCACCAATTATCAACTATACTACCTGTTATCAACTACACCACCAGTTATCAGTTATATCACCAGTTATCAAGTGCACTACCAGCTATGAACTATATTACCAGTTATCAATTACACTACCAGTTATCAACTATACCACCAGTTATCAACTATACTACCATTTATCAACTATACAGCCATTTATCAATTATACTATCAGTTATCAACTACACTATCAGTTATCAACTACATTACCTGTCATCAACTATACCACCAGTTATCAACTACACTATCAGTTATCAACTACACTAACTGTTATCAACTGTACCACCAGTTATCAACTATACCACTAGTTATCATCTATACCACCTGTCATCAACTGTACCACCAGTTATCATCTATACCACCTGGTATCAACGATATCACCAGTTATCAACTATACTGCAGTTATCAATTAATCTACCAGTTATCAACTACATTACCTGTTATCAACTATACCACCAATTATTAACTATACTGCCAGTTATCAACTAATCTACCAGTTATCAACTGCACTACCAGTCACCAACTATACCACCATTTATCAACTATACTACCAGTTATTAACTATACAACATGATATCAACTAAACCACCAGTTATCAACTATATCACCATTTCTCAACCGTACTACCAGTTATCAACTACACTACCAGTTACCAACTATACCACCATTTATCAACTATACTACCAGTTATCAACTACACTACCAGTTACCAACTATACCACCATTTATCAACTATACTACCAGTTATCAACTACACTACCAGTTTCCAACTATACCACCATTTATCAACTATACTACCAGTTATCAACATTACAACAAGATATCAACTAAACCACCAGTTATCAACTATCACACCATTTCTCAACTGAACTATCAGTTATCAACTATAAAAAATGAATCAACTAAACCACCAGTTATCGACAATACAACCAGTTATGAACTACACCACCAGTTATCAACTACACTAACAGCTATCATCTACACTACCAATTATTAACTACACTACCAGTTATCAACTATACTACCATTTCACAGCTACACCACCAGTTATCAGTTATACCACCAGTTATCAACTACACCACCAGTTAACAAACTTCACAACCAGTTTTCAGTTATACAACAGTTATCACCTATAGCACCAGTTATCAACTACACCACGAGTTATCAAATACACCACCAGTTATCAGTTATGCTCCCAGTTACCAGTTATACTACTAGTTATGAACTGCACTATCAGTTATCAAATGCACTACCATTTATCAACTACACCACGAGTTATCAAATACACTACCAGTTATCAGTTATGAACTGCACTACCAGTTATCAAATATAATACCAGTTATCAGTTATAACACCAGTTATCACCTACACTACTTGTTATGGACTGCACTACCAGTTATCAACTACACTGCTAGTTATCAGTTATACCGCCAGTTATCAACTACTCTACCAGTTATGGACTGCACTACCACTTATCAACTACACTACCAGTTATCAGTTATACCACCAGTTATCAGCTATACCCCCAGTTATCAGCAATACTACCAGTTATCAACTACTTCACCAGTTATCAGTGATATCAGTGGTTATCAACTACACCACCTGTTATCAACTACACCACCAGATATCAAGTATACTACCAGTTATCAACTACACCGCCAGTTATCAACTACACCACCAGTTGTCAACTACACTGCCAGTTATCATCCTTACTATGTTTTGTTGTCAATAGTACGAGAGACAACTGAGACCCTGCAATTGTGTGTAAATGAGGCAGAAAGATAGATTAGCAACCTGGGACTTGGTCACAATTATCAACTACACAATCAGTTATCAACTGCACCACCAGTTATCAACTACACTACCACTTATTAACTTCTCTACCAGTTATAAGTTATACCACCAGTTATTAGCTACACAACCAGTTATCAACTGCACTACTAGTTATCAGTTATATCACCAGGTATCAGCAACACTCCCGCTTATTCCCTTCCACCATACAGTGACACACATCATGGGATACAGAGCAGATTCAACACACTATGTAGTAAGCCTTCAATATAGAAGAAAGTAGTGTAGTAGGCACTGCACGCTATCTTCATTTAACCACCTGTAAAGTTAGGCATCCAGTTACAGCAGTGAACTGGGCACGAACCCTCAATCTTTACGACAAGAAGCGATAGTTATTTCCACTCAGCCACCACTCTTCTTAAATCTTAACGATAAAATCAAAATAATTGATGGAATTTAAATGGTCTGGGGGGGAAATGTTAACATTCACAGACATAGACAAAACTTGAAAATATAAATAATTGTTAGATATTATAGAAGGAAAGACTTGAAGAGCAAGAAAGGGAACATCAAGAAAAATATTAAAAGCTACGATACACAAAGAAAGCAGAAAATCATCAAACGTAAATTAATTAGGTTGGAAATAATAATTGGATGCAGCAATAATTCTACTGTGGAGAGTATCTAGCCAACTACTGAGAAAACAATGGTGGGTGTATAAGGTTATGGAAAGCTGTTGCAGATGGCAAATGTTATAATAAGCTGTGGGAGGTAGTGAATGTTATAGTAAACTGTGGGAGGTGGCAAGTGTTATAGTAAGCTGTTGGAGGTGGTGACTGATATAATAGGCTGTGGGAGGTAGTGAGAGTTATAGCATGCTGCTGGTGGTGGTGGGTGTTATAATAAGCTGTGGGAGGTGGTGAGTGTTATAGTAAGCTGTTGGAGGTGGTGAGTGTTATAGTAAGCTGTTGGAGGTGGTGAGTGTTATAGTTAGCTGTGGGAGGTGTTAAGTGTTATAATAAGCTGTGGGAGGTGGTGAGTGTTATAGTAAGCTGCGGGAGGTGGTGAGTGTTATAATAAGCTGAGGGTGGTGGTGAGTGTTATAAGTTAGGGGGTGGTAAGTGTTATTATAAGCTGTGGGAGGTAGTGAGTGTTATAGTAAGCTGTGGGAGGTGGTAAGTGTTATAGTAAGCTGTTGGAGGTGGTGACTGATATAATAAGCTGTGGGAGGTTGTGAGAGTTATAGCATGCTGCTGGTGGTGGTGAGTGTTATAATAAGCTGTGGGAGGTGGTGAGTGTTATAGTAAGCTGTTGGAGGTGGTGAGTGTTATAGTAAGCTGTTGGAGGTGGTGAGTGCTATAATAAGCTGTTGGAGGAAGTGAGAGTTATAGTAAGCTCTTGGAGGTGGTGACTGATATAATAAGCTGTGGGAGGTAATGAGAGTTATAGTAAGCTGCTAGAGGTGGTGAGTGCTATAATAAGCTGTGGGAGGTAGTGAGAGTTATAGCATGCTGCTGGTGGTGGTGAGTGTTATAATAAGCTGTGGGAGGTGGTGAGTGTTATAGTAAGCTGTTGGAGGTGGTGAGTGTTATAGTAAGCTGTTGGAGGTGGTGACTAATATAATAAGCTGTGGGAGGTAGTGAGAGTTATAGTAAGCTGTTGGAGGTGGTGAGTGTTATAAACTGTGGGGGTGGTGAGTGTCATAAACTCTAAGGTGATGAGTGTTTTTGCTGTGGGGGTGGTGAGTGTTATAACTCTGGGGTTGATGAGTTTAATAAGCCCTGGGGTGGTGATTTTATAAGCCTGGGGAGGTGGGAGTGTTATAAGCTCTGGGGGAGGTGGAGGTTATAAGCCCGGGGAGGTGAGTGTTATAAGCCCGGGGAGGTGAGTGTTATAAGCTCCGGGGAGGTGAGTGTTATAAGCCCGGGGAGGTGAGGTTATAAGCTCCGGGGAGGTGAGTGTTATAAGCCCGGGGGAGTGTTATAAGAGTGAGTGTTATAAGCCTGGGGAGGTGAGTGTTATAAGCCCCTGGGGAGGTGAGTGTTATAAGCTCTGGGGAGGTGGAGTATAAGCTCCTGGGGGAGTTGAGTGTTACCTGGGGGAGGTGAGTTTATATCTCTGGGGAGGTGAGTGTTATAAGCTCTGGGGAGGTGAGTGTTATAAGCCTGGGGAGGTGAGTGTTATAAGCTCTGGGGAGGTGAGTTTATATGCTCTGGGGGAGGTGGTCTTATCTTCTGGGAGGTGAGTGTTATAAGCTCTGGGGATGGTGGGGTGGTGAATGTTATAAGCACTGCCACGCCATTTGTAGGTAGTTACGTGTGAAGGTTTGCATCGCACCTCCGTGGCTTCCCGGCATCAATGGAACCCACTCGAATGCAGTCACGAGGGATAAGTTGGTCTTATATCCAATAATGTGGTTGTGGCGGAGGGGACACTGATCAGGTGAACGTGAGTGATGTTTAGCCCTTTGTTCGCGAGGACTGGCATACCTACGTACAAACATTAATTTGTGCACATGCTTTCACACAACCATCCAAGTTTTTACATGCACAGACAGCCATTTACTTGTATTTATATATATATATATATATATATATATATATATATATATATATATATATATATATATATATATATATATATATATATTAAATACATTGAAAGGGAAACAACGATAACTGCTGTTCAGTTGTTTCCTTTTCCCGTGTGATTTTATCACATTTATCTTATCCACGTTTTCATTGTGATATATATATATATATATATATATATATATATATATATATATATATATATATATATATATATATATATATATATATATATATATATATATATATATATATATATATATACATACAGGGTGAGCATAAAGTGTTTCCCTGATTATGAAAGATCATATCTCGAAGACCATTCTAGATAGAAACATCAATGTTGTAGCATTGTGTAGACGAATTAATAGATTTTTTTTCATGCATATTTTAAGCTGCAAAAAACTGTATGTTTGTACCTAGCATATATTTTGTGTAATAAATGTTTGTAATCAGGGAAAGACTTTATGCTCACCCTGTATATATATATATATATACACACATATATATATATACATATACAGTATATATATATACACATATATATATATATATATATATATATATATATATATATATATATATATATATATATATATATATATATATATATATATATATATATATATATATATATATATATATATATATATACCTGTATATACATACTAGCAGAATCGCTCATCCGCTAGGCAATGGCAGGACGCCACCCTCCGGGAAGCTCCACATTGTCTCACTGTTCAGTCCCCAAATCTTCTTCTTCCATCAATAAATCATTAACAGTGTATGTAAGTTCCACCATGTTTTTCACTACAACGGTACAGCAAAGTATATTTTTTTAGCATTAAACTGTTATAATTTTATTGTCTAATCATCACTACATATAACACCACCTATCGTCACTACATATAACATCATCCATCATCACTACATATAACACCATCCATCGTCACTACCTATAATACCATCCATTCATTACTGCATATAACACCACCCATCATCACTACTTATAAAACATCCATCATCACTACATATAACATCATCCATCATCACTACATATAACACCATTCATCATCACTACAGATCGGTAAAGTAGTTTCCTAGATTCTCGTGCAGACACACACACACACACACAAACAGACATACTTCTTTGTTATATATAGATAGATTGTCTAATCATCACTACATATAACAACATCCATCATCACTACATATAACATCATTCATCATCACTACATATTCAACATGAATTTGAGTAACGGCATGTACAAGCTGGACAATTTTGTAATTAAGAAGATTTGTGACCAGGTGAGAAGGCCGGGTCACCTGACCATCTGAACTGACCACCAACCGTTGTGTGCTATTTACAGATTAGTAGGGTCATTACCTAATACCTGACCATTGTGGACCTGGTCTCACCCTCCTCTGTATATATACACCTTGATTTGTACTTCTCTCTCTAGTCTGTATATATATATATATATATATATATATATATATATATATATATATATATATATATATATATATATATATATATATATATATATATATATATATATTAGGGTGGTCCAAAATATCACATATTTGTATACGTTTTCTCCACAAGGTATATTTTTGTCCATTAGGTACAAAATGCATCCCAGAAAAAAATTGGATCATTTAAAGCATATTTAGAGGTCAATCCAATGTCCTCTTTTTTTTCCATTTAGTACGTAATAAGGATTTTTCGGGGCTAGATAAACACATTATAAACACATTGTCTTTATTCAGCAAAATACAATTATAAGTTTTACAAATTACAAACTAAATAACTCTAGAACACCAATACACATTCTTTATTTGTATCCCTTCATCATAGCAGCTTTGCTTGCCGTTGGTAACTTCTTGCGATGAGCTGCAACAACCTGTAAAAGGTACTGCTTTTGGTCCTCATTTTGCGTTATAGACTCATTATAACGCTCTATGAGAGCAATTGCCCTCTCTGCGCTGTCATTCACCACCTTCATATTTATCGCACGATCTCTCATTGTGATAAACACTTCATCATCTTTCCATGTTTTGGGATCCTTACTCAAGAACAGTTGTGCTCTTTCTTTGCCATCTAGTGTAAGAACATCAAAAATATCTAATGTACGCTCAGTAACAAATGAGGCCACATTACTGATAGGAGTTTCATCAGATAGGACAATACGCCTTGAAAAGTCCTGTTTCTTTGGGCACTGGAAGTTTTGTACCATATTCTTCTTGGTTTCAGTATCGATCCTGTCATCAAATAAGCTTAGACCGATAAGATGTTCTGATAGATACCAGAGATGTCGGCTAATTGCTGCTTGTGCTGCGTGTGCAACTTTCTCATGAGGATATTCCTTTAAAACCTTCATTAGCTGCAAATCATTGAATGGAGCTCGAACAGCCATTGGTGCTTCATGCCAGAATCTCACATACATTATGCTCACAAACAAAACCAGTTGTGTGATATTGCTTTCTTCCCGTGTTGATAATGTGAATTGATGTTTGAACAGATAGATTTTGAGAGCATAGATTCCTTTTGCCATCCATCTTGCATGGTGTGTAGGACCAGGAACTCGAAAGGAAACCTTACTACTTGGCAGTCCACCAAGAAACAAAAGAGCTAGTTCTAGAAACTCCCTATAATCATCTCGTGGCTGATTATCCTGCAGGGCTACTGGCAAATATTCAAGCAACTCCTTCCTTAGAATTTGAAGCATTGGGTCCTCAAACATGCTTTCTGGTGCTGGAATGAAGTCATTGAGCGAAATGGACCTCCACTGCTTTTTGAAGCGCTTAAACAGAATAGTCTCAGGACTTCCAGTTGACCCACAGATCAAACTGAAGACATCGCTTTGCATAATTTCTACCACATGGTGTCTGCATGCTATCCAAACAATATAATGTGTTGTGTATATTAAGACTGTATCATGCGGACAAGAAAATTCAGTCCTACACTACAAGTATAATATGCAAAATGGATTGACCTCAAAATGTTAATGAATATGGATAAAATTTTACAGACCTTATCTATGAACCAAATGGACAATTTTAAGGCTTGTGGAGGCAATATATTACTACTTATATTTTTTACCATATAGTTTTGGACCACCCTAATATATATATATATATATATACAATATATACACACACATACATACATACATACATATATATATATATATATATATATATATATATATATATATATATATATATATATATATATATATATATATATATATATATATATATATATATATATATATATATATATGTAACCGGTCGGAATTTACTGGACTTGGGGTTTATTAAAGATTATAAGATGGTAATGGCAGTGGAAGCGCCCCTCTGAGAAAAATCCCGAACCAGCACAAGAACACTTAAATCTACTAAACAAAATGAATTGTCCGTGACCCGTGGAAGGATAGCGTCTGTGACTGGGATGAATGAGACACACTGTAAAATTTAGACACTTATATTCCCTCCAACACTACAAACACAATCAATAATGGTACACCAATATGCGCACCTCTTAACTTAAATTTAAAACACTACTCTGGGGAATAAAAGTTATACATGATATAGAAATTATTAGAAACTCAGGCAACAATAAATTTGAAGTATTAAGAAATGTTGCTTGCACACATGAAACAGGCCTTAAGGGCTTTCACAAAATAATATCAGTCACTTAGGAAATGGTATTAAAAAAATAGAAATTAAATATTCTACAATGAATAGGCCTTAAGGGCTTTCACAAAATAATATCAGTCACTGAGGAAATGGTAATAAAAAATAAAAAATTAAATACTCTACAATGAATAGGCCTTAAGGGCACTCAACAAAATTATATCACCCCAACAGATGCACACTTCCTAACCTAACTTAACCACTACTCTGGGGAACAAAGGTTATACCTGAGATCAGAATTATGAAGAAAAATTAGATGCATTAAAAGAATCAAATCACAGTATCACTCTGGTTCCACTTAATGACACAAACATTCAAAAAACACTACTATCAAAATTATTTAAGAAATATTAAACTACACACGTCAAGATAATATCAGTAACTGAGAAATGGTATCAACTACACCCAAATATATTCACTATTATTAATATGTTACTGGGTCCACCAATACTCGTGAACCATGCTCCACCCAACTCAACATACACCCGTAATAAGGGAGATAAAATGTTCCTCTAGGTATCTCCTAGAGTCCTAGACTCATGGTCTCAGTGTGTGACCATTAATTTACTCAGATAGCCTCAGTGTACTCCCAGTGCATCCATAAAGCGGAAGGGAGTGAGCCAATCAGACCCTGTACAGTTGAGAGAAGCTTTAGCTTCCCGTTAGCAAGAGGGTTTCACTAAGCTGCTCGAGTCATGTGGTGTTGTGAGCCGAGGTAGAGGAGAGCTGCTGATCCACGATCGTCCCGTCGTCAGCTGAGCACCCAGACGGCTAGATTCCCTCAAGAGATCCTTTGATACCCCGCTAAACAGTGACAGGCCTACACTGATCGGTCCAATGGCGACAATCGCCACCCTCAATCATCAACGGCAGTCTCAAACGGCAGTCAATCTCTAGCAGTCAAACCCCGGTCAACTCCGGTCAAGTGGGTTCTGACGGAAACCCTGAAATGAACTCACTGTTAGCTCTAGTTTACTTTACCACTGCCCTATCTACCCCTGTCTGAGATCGAACGAGACTTACTTGTTATACTGCAATAGCGCAGCACAGGTGACTACGCCACGTGACTATTTCTGTGACTGACGCGCAGGGACGTCTTGTTTGCCTGACTGCTCCCCGTGACTGAGGGCCAGCCAGCGTCGCGTCTCCTCTCAAGGCGTTAGCTTAGGCCTACGTGACATATTTTCCGCCTAACTAATAACTCCTTGGGACACCCGTAACATTATTCAGACTGATAAACGATCTATAATAATTTCAAATTCAATAATAGTCCCTTAACTTCATGAATCGCATCATTATTAATTCGGCAAATTACATTTAATATCATATAGGCCTAGTTCCACAAACTCTCGCTATGTGCGGGGAGCGCTCTCTTCCCTCAGACGACCTTGAACGCTCAGTATCGCTAATGGCGGGGCATTTGAAATTACTCTGAAATTTCTGAATATTGCAATCGACCCCCCTAAAAAAAGACAGCACTGTCCTCATGTGCTGTGAAAACATACATACGACCCCCCTAAAAAGTTGTTCTAAGAAACTGCATCTTACCCCTTTTGCTAAACGCAGCATTCCCGTCTTCTCCACTTCTCTCTCCCGATAACATTCGACCCCCCTAAAAAAAAACAGCACTGTCCTCATGTGCTGAGAGAACAACTTAGAAGCCACCTTCAACTCTGCCGTATTCCAACTCGCAGCCAGCAACTCCATTTCTTCCTAGCCCAACTCAAAACCAACCAGAACATCACGCTCCCCTTTTGCCTGGCCCTTAACTAGAGAACCAATGTCAAAATTAATACCAGCCCAAAACAAACATGCTCTCCTTTGGCCTGGCCCTTGAACTAAGAGAACCCAGTGTCAAAACAATACTCAGTCCATCTCAAACATGCTCTCCTTTGCCTGGCCCTTGAACTAAGAGGAACCAGTGTCAAAACACTACTCAGTCCATTTCAAACATGCTCTCCTTTGCCTGGCCCTTGAGCTAAGAGGAACCAGTGTCAAAACACTACTCAGTCCATTTCAAACATGCTCTCCTTTGCCTGGCCCTTGAGCTAAGAGGAACCAGTGTCAAAAAAATACTCAGTCCACGTCTCCGAACCTCATGCCGGCAGACCAACCCTCTGACAATGTACCAGTCCATATTAGTGAGGCCCTGGACATTACAACCGTACTCTCAATCCCGCTCATGACAGCAACTCAATCCCGCTCATGACAGCAACCACTACTCAACGCACATCTCTGACCTAACCATCTCTTCAATCCCCTCTGCCCTACTCACGACTCCTCCAACTCACCCTCGACAACCTGCCTTTTCTCATTACCATGCACCCTAAACTGTAATCGGTCGGCTTCGTCTTGTCTCTCAGCTGGAGGGCTCGATCAACCTCTCTGAACTACTTACGTACCCCTATATTTCCCACTTGGACCTCACACTTCCTTGACTCTGGACGTGTGCCTGACATTCACCCCTTGTTTCCTCCCTGAACCGTTGAATGTGTGCCTGAAACTCCCACTTGAACCTGTTTACCTGTGCTTGATAATCCCTCTTTAGGTCTCCGAACTCCTCTCTCAGCTGTACCAAGGTCCCGCGGCCGTCTCTCTTCCTCCTCATACACATCTCTACTGTCAAGCCTAACCAACTCAGTCCGGGCACAAGGATGAGCATCAGTGCGAGTTCAATCCCTACCATTACCAACCAACACATGATGGCGTTCATTATCCCAACCACAGTACTATCAGTCACGACATTAAAAAGTACGCTCTGCTACCATTTGTAACCGGTCGGAATTTACTGGACTTGGGGTTTATTAAAGATTATAAGATGGTAATGGCAGTGGAAGCGCCCCTCTGAGAAAAATCCCAAACCAGCACAAGAACACTTAAATCTACTAAACAAAATGAATTGTCCGTGACCCGTTGAAGGATAACGTCTGTGACTGGGATGAATGAGACACACTGTAAAATTTAGACACTTATATTCCCTCCAACACTACAAACACAATCAAATAATGGTACACCAATATGTGCACCTCTTAACTTGAACTTAAAACACTACTCTGGGGAATAAAAGTTATACATGATATAGAAATTATTAGAAACTCAGGCAACAATAAATTTGAAGTATTAAGAAATGTTGCTTGCACACATGAAACAGGCCTTAAGGGCTTTCACAAAATAATATCAGTCACTTAGGAAATGGTATTAAAAATAGAAATTAAATACTCTACAATGAATAGGCCTTAAGGGCTTTCAACAAAATAATATCAGTCACTGAGGAAATGGCAATAAAAAATAAGAAATTAAATACTCTACAATGAATAGGCCATAAGGGCACTCAACAAAATTATATCACCCCAACAGATGCACACTTCCTAACCTAACTTAACCACTACTCTGGGGAACAAAGGTTATACCTGAGATCAGAGTTATGAAGAAAAATTAGATGCATTAAAAGAATCAAATCACAGTATCACTCTGGTTCCACTTAATGACACAAACATTCAAAAAACACTACTATCAAAATTATTTAAGAAATATTAAACTACACACGTCAAGATAATATCAGTAACTGAGAAATGGTATCAACTACACCCAAATATATTCACTATTATTAATATGTTACTGGGTCCACCAATACTCATGAACCATGCTCCACCCAACTCAACATACACCCGTAATAAGGGAGATAAAATTTTCCTCTAGGTATCTCCTAGAGTCCTAGACTCATGGTCTCAGTGTGTGACCATTAATTTACTCAGATAGCCTCAGTGTACTCCCAGTGCATCCATAAAGCGGAAGGGAGTGAGCCAATCAGACCCTGTACAGTTGAGAGAAGCTTTAGCTTCCCGTTAGCAAGAGGGTTTCACTAAGCTGCTCGAGTCATGTGGTGTTGTGAGCCGAGGTAGAGGAGAGCTGCTGATCCACGATCGTCCCGTCGTCAGCTGCACCCAGACGGCTAGATTCCCTCAAGAGATCCTTTGATACCCCGCTAAACAGTGACAGGCCTACACTGATCGGTCCAATGGCGACAATCGCCACCCTCAATCATCAACGGCAGTCTCAAACGGCAGTCAATCTCTCGCAGTCAAACCCCGGTCAACTCCGGTCAACTCCGGTCAACTCCGGTCAAGTGGGTTCTGACGGAAACCCTGAAATGAACTCACTGTTAGCTCTAGTTTACTTTACCACTGCCCTATCTAACCCTGTCTGAGATCGAATGAGACTTACTTGTTATACTGTAATAGCGCAGCACAGGTGACTAGGCCACGTGACTATTTCTGTGACGGACGCGCAGGGACGTCTTGTTTGTCTGAATGCTCCCCGTGACTGAGGACCAGCCAGCGTCGCGTCTCCTCTCAAGGCGTTAGCTTAGGCCTACGTGACATATTTTCCGCCTAACTAATAACTCCTTGGGACACCCGTAACATTATTCAGACTGATAAACGATCTATAATAATTTCAAATTCAATAATTGTCCCTTAACTTCATGAATCGCATCATTATTAATTCGGCAAATTACATTTAATATCATATAGGCTTAGTTCCATAACCTCTCGCTATGTGCGGGGAGCGCTCTCTTCCCTCGGACGACCTTGAACGCTCAGTATCGCTAATGGCGGGGCATTTGAAATTACTCTGAAATTTCTGAATATTACATATATATATATATATATATATATATATATATATATATATATATATATATATATATATATATAATCAACGACCTCACCAGCAAGGGATCGAACCCTCGACCTACTGGGTGTGACTAGGGAACGCTTACCGGCTAGGCCACAAGGAAACTAAAAGCAGTTCTAGACTCTGTTATATTTCACACAAAGCCTGTTCATCGAGCTGATGGCGCCATGAACCTCATTGGGAAACTGCCCGTGCCTTTTATGTGGTGTCAGTAGCATTTTACCGAATCCAGCTGGTATGAAACGCGATGTACATATATATACTTCATTTTTAGTCCATATAACACGCGGACTTTGAACATATAATCAACGATCTCACCAGCAAGGAATCGAACCCTCGACCTACTGGGTGTGACTAGGGAACGCTTACCGGCTAGGCCACAAGGACACTAAAAGCAGTTCTAGACTCTGTTATATTTCACACAAAGCTTGTTCATCGAGCTGATGCGCCGTGAACCTCATTGGGAAACTGCCCGTGCCTCTTATGTGGTGTCAGTAGCATTTTACCGAATCCAGCTGGTATGAAACGCGAGGTACATATATATACTTCATTTTTAGTCCATATAACACGCGGACTTTAGACAGCGCCATCAGCTCGATAGACGAAGCTTTGTGTGAAATATGAGTCTAGAACTGCTTTTAGTGTCCTTGTGGCCTAGCCGGTAAGCGTTCCCTAGTCACACCCAGTAGGTCGAGGGTTCGATTCCTTGCTGGTGAGGTCGTTGATTATATATTTTTATATATATATATATATATATATATATATATATATATATATATATATATATATATATATATATATATATATATATATATATATATATATATATATATATATATATATATATATATGTAACCGCTCGGAATATCTCGCTGTTAGTTATTGAGTATTTATGAGTTATAGTGGATGGTAATGCAGTGGAAGCGCCCCTCAGAGAAAATCCCGAACCAGCACAAACACAATTAATAAAAGTATTTTCCGTGACCGTGGAAAGCTAGTACCTTTTATTGGGGTTAATGAAACACATCGGTAAATGATTGCACTTCTATTCCTTCCAACACTACAGACAGAATCAATAATTGTACACAAGCACTAGAGTACTTCTTAGCGTGGCTTATAACACTACAATGGGAAACAAAAGTTATACATGGTATCCAAAAAATTATTAAAAGATGTTAATTGCATTTGAGCAGAATTTCCAATGCAGCAGTACTACATACACCAGAACAGACACCAGAACGAGGAACTCATCTGAAACAATTCCTTCATACATCCTACATCACTTAGTGGTACATAAAACATTAAAAAATATTACTTGCACCGATGAACATGCCTTAAGGGCATCCGACAAAATGATAGCAATCTCTGAGGAATAGAAATCCCGATTTTAGTCACACTACACAAGAACATGGATCACTCATAGCCTGTCTAGGATGACCCACAAAATACTATAATCCTAACTGTCCTAACTACCCAGACCCGAAGGTCAGAATGCCACCAACCTTCATTGCCAGCGGACGTGCTGCACGTCGCTCCCTGCTCAGTTCAAATTGCTAACCGTTAAGACTGTCGGCCTTGTTTTTCACGTTGGGCTCGCTCTGGCTGTTTTGTCTTGTAGTTGTACATGGTTAATATTATTCTTGTACACTGCGCTTCTTCCCTATCCTATTCTTTCGCCTAGAGTCTCTGTTGTTTAGTAACGACGCAAACCCTGCAGGCAGAGCCACAAGGGGAGCCCTCAGAGGGTTGCTGAGTCGAAACAGTAAGGTTGACAACATTTTCTGTTATGGATTTGGCAGTGCTTCATAAACTGTCACTGTTAGGTGTTGGGGCTTGGCTATGCCCCCGTCAGGGGATTGTCTGTTCACCCTACCCCTAGACCTGTCTTTACTCGCCCAGCAAGCGGACAGAAGGAGCAGCATCCATGGGGTTTAGGTGAGGTAGACAGATTAGGTAGGATTTTCATGTATGTTACTGACCATTGCCAAAGTGAGAGTGAAGATCTCCGGAACCCCGACCCAGGGATCTCGGATAGGGCTAAAAAGGCTATTGAGTGACCAAAGGGTGAGAATAAATAGACTTGTGGATCTGAGAGATGGTTACATCATCCTCACAGAAACAGATGAAGATGCTGATAAGCTACTTAAGTCTAGTACCATGGACAAAATGAAACTATCGGTTACGAGGTCATTGTCCCACGGGAATACGGCGCCAAGCTCACCCTTGTATGTAAGAAGTTTGACAAAGATGTAGTGGAAAATAACGCAGAAGAAATAAGAGACGAAATAGAAAAGCAAAACAATGTCAAGGTGCATCCTATGTATGCCCATAATATAATCAAGGTTCGCTTTGCAGACACAACGGAGGCAAAAAGAATGAAGGAGAAGGGGCTCTATGCATATGGCACTTCCATCTCATCACACCAAATAGAATATGAAAAGTATACGCCCATCCAACAATGTATGAAGTGCTATGAATACAATGACCACGTGACCAAGAACTGCCTCCTGCAAGGGGTCATATGCTCTGAGTGTTCATCTGATCAGCACTTCTACAAAGACTGCCGTAGCACCATAAAAAAGTGTGTCGTCTGCGAGGGTGACCACAGGACCTTCTCTGCCACCTGCCTGGTCAGGAAACAGGTAACTCAAGAAACAAAGAAGAAACTGACCGAAATAACCAAACAAAAGGAAACCAGGGAAATTTCTAACACCATAGAAAAGACCACTCAGTCGACGTTCATGGTTTACAGCCAAACCCCAAAAGACGCTCTGAAAGAAACTCAAGCAGACTCCCAAAAACTCAACAATGTCAGCGAGACCATGGAAGTCCTGCAATCAGAGATAAGAACCATCAAGGACTCAATAAAACAGGCAGTTACTGAGTCACTGGGCGCCATGAGGGACGCAGTGGTGGAGAGCACCAGGAGCTTCTCCTCTCCACAGCTGGACGAGTCCAAAGCCACCACTATATACTTGTCTTACCTGCATGCCCATCACATGAACATGGTTCATCCAGGTTCATTCTCGAAACACCTCAACGAGACACTAACAAGGAACAATATTGCACCTGTTGAAAAAAGCGACAAAGTCCCTTCAAAAGAAATCCTGAAGGCAGTAACCAATTCAACAACTTATCGACGACCTCAACCCACGCCAGAAATAGCCCATGACCTCCCTGACTTAGGCAAAAGTCAGTATAACCGTAGCCCCGACGTGGCCAGTCAGTCCCCCTGGGAACACAGCTCCAACGACACCGTAAATCTCCGTGACCCCAATACATGTACTCCCAGCGACGACAGTGACCATCGGACTGCAACCGGAGTCAATGGTTGTGACCAGATGATGACGACTTACTCCACAGAGGAACAAGACCCTCGGGCTGCAGCGTCAGTAGATTACTTCGACACGCAGGCCCAGGACCTGAACATCTTCCTGTATACGGGTGACGAGAAGTTCGAGGGCCCGCCATTAACTGACAAGCAGATATCCGAAGGTTCTGAAAAAAAGTTCCGTCCAACTAAAAATGGCAAAATCTGAGCAAACACTTCAAGCGACACCCAAAGCTACAGTCTCCGAAATGGCAGTCGTTAGCAGGATGAAAACTGTCCAACGTCATGTCCGATACCGGTCCCTTAATAGACGTAACGAACTGTCTAACTTATACAATCAATTAGACTCACACATCATTCTGTTAAACAGTACTGTCATAAAGGACGAAAGTAAGCTGAAAATCTTTGGCTACACTGTATACCAGAGGAAGATGACGGGTGAGCTGAGCGATGGTGTCGCTGTGGCCGTCAGGTCACGGCTGAGTCACAGAGTGTTGCCAGACTTCGAGGATTCAGTTCTGGGAGTGCAGGTGGAGACAACTAGGGGATCTGTTATCATATGTACAATGTACCTACCTCCCAGACGTCCTTAATTACCTGAATAAGACCTCAACCAGTTGCTACGCCACAGAAAACCACGCCATATTCGGACACGGTAATGAGAACAACGTCGGTGTGGCGCTGTATGACAACATCAGAAGGGGAAAACTGCAACACCTCGGGCCAGATTTCCCGACATTGATCAGACGTGCCAGTGCCACAACACCCGACTTAATCCTCTCTAACAACGAGGCCGTCCTGAACAGGCACGTTACCGCCGGACCCATCAGTACCAGCGATCACCTGTCAGTCGTTGTGACGCTCTCACCCAATCCCATTATGATCCCCGCCAACATCAGGTCAAACCTCAAACGGGCAGACTGGGACTCCTTCAAGGAGTCTCTCAGTCTCAAGCAGGGGAGAAACCTGGAAGAAGCCAGCCCCAATGACATCGACGACATGGGCGAAGAATGGTACACGGATGTGAAGACGGAGATGGACAACAACATCCCGACCGCCACTCACAGGACCATTCCCCATCCTCACACTAGTCACCAGCTGAGGCAGCTCAGTGTCCAGTACGATCACGTGAGACAGCTAGCCAGTATCCGCGGGTGGACACAAGAGCTGAGAGACCGGTACCGAGAGCTACAGACGGACATCCAGCACGAGAGCAAACGTCTACATGAACAAAAGTGGGCACCCTTGGTGTGGGAGGCAGCCAACAATTACCGCGATTCTACTGCATTCTGGAAAGGAATCAAGCGACTGATGAGTTCCACCTCTAGTACGGTCCCTTACCTGCTCGACCAAAACAACGTGAAAATATCCGAGGAGGAAAACCAAGAACAACTACATCGGCGATATTTACGGAAGATCTTTACCATTAGTGAACAGGAGAACGAGAGCTTCGACAGGGACTTTGAGGACTACATTTTAGGTCAGTTGCAGGCCCATCAGCACCTGCTCCAGCCGCTCCCATAGACTGACTTCACTAGACTGGTGGACGGAAGCTAATTGACGGAGCGCATAGTTCCTGCAGATGAGTCAGCCGTTATAAAAGGGTTGAAAAACAATTCACCTAGGCAAAGCCACATTAACAAGAAGATCCTGGCTCAACTCCCCTACAACATGATAGAGAGGCTTGCTCATATATGCAACGCCTGCCTCGCCTATGGATACTTCCCTAAGATGTTTAAAATCGCCGTTATTCGCCTCATACCAAAAGAAGGGAAGCCTCCAAACAAAGTCGAAAACTTTCGACCAATATGCTGCTAGAGGTACCTGCCAAAATCTTCGAAAAAATGGTAAACAAGCGATTGCGGATGTATCTGGAGGACGAACACTTGCATAATCCCCGCCAGTTCGGCTTCCACCAGTACCGAGGCACATCCACCACCATAGCCCAGGCCTACGAGCAGATCGCCAATGCCATGACTGGCCGCCTGCAGTGCAACATAGTACTGAGGGACGTCAGCAAGGCGTTTGACAAGTTTGGCACTCGGGGCTGCGGTATAAGATCATTTAACTGGGGCTACCCGAAAACCTGAAGCGCCTGCTGTGCAACTTCATTACGGACCGCAGAGCCAAAATCAAGATGCAAGAACATTTTGGAGGAGAATTCTCACTCTCGAGCGGCGTGCCTCAGGGCTCTTGGCTCTCACTAACCCTTTACACGCTCTACACGGCTGACCTGCCACCCCCAATCGTCGGCAGCGAGTACGTCATGTATGCCGACGATGTAACACAGATCGTCATCTGCCCTGGAACGTCCACAGCAAGGATGGCGCGACTCACTACTCGGGCAATGGAGGATATCTCGGAGTATGAAAACAAAAGGGAAATAAAAACAAACAAAACGAAATTCAAGCCCGCGCCATTGATGATCGAAAAAGAAGAAATTGCGTACTCTAAACACGGCAGGCTGCTTGGCCTCATCATCTCTCGGACGGGCATCATTTCCCACGTGAAGGGCATACTAAATAATGCTAAAGTCGCCGCAACCAAATTAAAACGTTTTAAACTGATGTCTGAGAAGATACAAGTTCACCTGCACAAGGCGCTGGTGAGGCCTGTTTTGGAGTACCCACATATACCACTCATCACACTCGGGAAGACTAGACTACAACAACTACAGAGCTTTCAAAAACAAGTGTCTTAGGTCAGCCAGTGGCCAAGCACCACCCTACCAGGAGATAGTGGAAACCATCCACCTAAGAAATAAACAGAGGTCCTTAACATCAGGTTCCATCGCCTAGGGAAGAAGGATTGCCTATCTATTGCCTAAGCTTCTTTTCCAACCTTTCCTCCCACGACTATATGTTGTGACTTCTCTATCCCTCATGTCTGGCTGTGCCTTGAGCACCAGCATGCCTTCCATCCATTCCCCGCCTTAACCTTAAAAAAAAAAAAAAAATACGAAGGTTGTAACTACTAACCTGCCAAGGGGCAGACATTTACAAGAAACCGAGAAAATCACTCATGACCCGTCAGGCAGGCGGGTGCTCCGCTGTTCTTTACATTACTCTCTCGAGGTTTCAGGAGTCATGAGTGTATTTCTCCACCAACACCAGTAACATGCTTCACACATAGGTTCAGAATGCACCCGTACTTTAAGGTACCAACAGCCTTCCACAAGCTTTTGAAGAGGAATTCCTACGTCCCACGTGTGCAATCAACCATGTGGAACGTTGATGTCTCACCTGGACTTGGCTATTCTAATCACAATTCACCACCACCACCCGTAACATGCTTCACCCATATGCCCAGAATACACCCATATTTTATGGTGTTACAGCCCTTTACCAATTTTGAAGAAGAACCCCTACGTCTCACGTGTGCAATCAACCATGAGGAGCGTTGATTACACACCTGGACTTGGTTATTTTTAATCACATACACCCAATACTGGGGAGAGGAATTTCTCTATGTAACCAGGTGAACCCTGCCCAGCTGAGGAAAGGGTTCTACTTTCCCGTTAGTAAGATTTTTCACTGACTGACTGAAGAGATGTGGTGTTGTATGAACCAAGGTGGGGAGATTTGATGAACCAGATCGACCACCGATCAAAGTGAGGATGCTGGTCCCACGTAGGTAGTTGTCAGAGACACCCGTTCCCCTCGTGCGTTGCCAGCAAAAGGAGCACTCTGTTAGCTACTGTTAAATTCTTCTCCGCCCTATGCAGGGGCGTTCCTAGAGTATTTGGCACCCGGGGCGGACCTATCCACTGGCACCCCCTTCCTTCCAGAGATGGATAAATATACAGTAAAAGTAAAATACACAATCGTCCCTAGAGTACTGGGCACCCAGGGCAGGGCATTCCTTTGCCCCCTTACTCTTCCTCTACTGAGACGAATGATAAAAAAATTAATAATAGTTTTAAGGAATTTTGGATTATACATAGCAAATATTATAAATGTTTTAGTTTCCTTCTATTAATATGGAAAATTATTTTTTTTTACTAAAGTATAATGTAGCCTACATCAAGTGTAATATTCTTAAATAAAAAGCAGGTTTGTTAATGTGGATGATATTTATTAAATCTACAGTATATATAAACAAATGTATTTCCTAATTTCAACAAAATTTACACAATACAACAAAGCACATACAAGGAATTCAAATATACAAAGTACAGAAACCATACTGTATAAAACTACAAGTTACACAATAAATAAAGTATTACACAATGAAAAGGGCGCACCCTTCTTCAACTCACTTTTATCAGAAACTTGACCAATCGCACCAGATTGTTCTAAAAACATAAGAAACCACGAGATACAAGCGGTATACTTTCATCTAACGAAAAAAAAAAAAAAAAAAAAAAAAAAAAAAATATATATATATATATATACATATATTTTCGATAGAAATCATAGCTAGGCTGTTCAATCTTGCCTGAGTCATGCTAGAACAAAGATAATTCTTGATGAGTTTCAGTTTAGAGAAACTTCTTTCACATGATGCAACAGACACACATATTGTTAAAAAGAATCTCAGGCACAATGATAAGTTTGGCAAGGTTTAACAAAAGTCTCATTTGACAATAAACTTCAGGAACTGCAAGACTGTCCATTTATTTGCTTCTTCAGGTGTGATTTTGGCAGCCTCCATGTGTCTGCGAAGTGGCATAATTTCATCCATGACATCCTCATCAGAAATTTCATTAAAAATCTTGGTCATGCTTGAATTTGAAATACTCCCCTGAAGTTGTTCTTCTTTTGCAGAAAGCAAGTAGCTTGGCTGAATAGCTGCAAATATTGACAAGATGTTATCCATGGCCTCTGAACGAGCATCCAATTCTAGACTAAATCGATCTAAGCATTCAAACATTGATTTCCTCATTTCCTCTTGCATTGTCAGTCCAGCATCCCTAGCCATTTCTTCTGGCATCATTTTCTTACGTCTTATCCTCCCTCTTGTTTCCATGGAGATGCCCATTTCTTCACATTGTGTAGTTGCATATTGAATCGCTCTCTCCACAATTTCATTCCGCTGACCTCGAAGAAACAATTTCAAACCATTGAGCTTTACAGTGCACTTTTCAAGACTTATTCCTTCTGTTTGCAAATACTTCTGTGTGAGATTCACCTCATCCAGTACATCACACCAAAAAGAAAGATACCCGGTAACCCAAAAAATAAAAATCACATACAGCTTTAAGCAAAACTTCAGCTGATCCTCTTGTGTAAACATTTTCTCTTTGATCCATCAATGCTTCCAGGGCTATGATCAGCTTCGCAAATTGTTTCTTGAGAGGCTTTATGGCTTCATGATGTGCACTCCATCTAGTCCGTTAAAGTCTTTTAACTGTCAGGTTCATATTTTCTTTCAGTACTTCCCATCGGTGAGTTGAAAGTGAAAAAAAAGCAATAAAGTTTCTCTACAGTTCCAAAGAATGCTACACATAAAGGATTGGTTCCAAAAGAGTGTACCCCACAAAGGTTCAAGGAATGATTGGCTCAAGGCAAAAACAAAACCTTTGGATTTATTTCTTTGATTTTCTTCTGAACACCTCCATGAATACCAGCCATAGTTGCAACATTATCATACCCTTGACTGCGGCAAAAGTTAATGTCCAGTCCATCACTCTCCAAATTACTCAGGATATCCTTTGTGAGCTCACTTGCAGTTTTTCCAGCAATAGGAAAGAAACCCAAGAAAGATTCCCTTACTTCAACAGAATCACCTTCAATAGGAACATATCTAATCACTTCGGACATCTGATCTGTATGAGAAATATCAGGTGTACTGTCAAAATGAATTCCAAAATACTTGGCCTTCTTGATGTCAGCCAATATATTTTCCTCAACATTATTTCCTAGAAGACAGATAAATTCATTCTGAATATTTGGTGACAAATAAGAGGCTGAACATTACTAAGAATCTTTAAATAGAACCGATCCCAAGCCCACCCATGACCATAAGAATCTCTTAGTATTACCATTTCACAAAAATTTCTCTCAACTAAAAACCTGGAACGTCAATGTGGCATTTAAAAACTCATGCACTGTTAAACAAATGTTAATCAAGAACTCCCCCAACAACACAAGTGGTTGCATTTATAAAGTTCATTGCAAGGAATGTAATATGTTTTACTTAGGCCAGACAGGTAAAGATCTTGTAACTAGACTTAAACAACATAAATATAGTGTTTGGACAGGCCAGGAATCCAATGCTCTGTTTGTTCATTTGAGAGATAATAAGCATTGCATTGACTGGGATAATGCCTCCTCAATATTACCTTGTAATTCAATTGACAGTAGGAACATTATAGAATCTAGTCTCATTAAACATACCGAAGCAGTCAACATGAATTTGAGTAATGGCTTGTACAAACTGGACAATTTTGCAATTAAGAAGATTTGTAACCAGGTGAGAAGGTTGGGTCACCTTACCCTCTGACCTGACTACCGACCGTAGGGTCATTACCTAATACCTGATCATTGTGGACTTGATCTCACCCTCCTCTGTATATGGTTCCATGACAAAACCCCAATGGACAAAACCCCAACGGGGTTGTCATTTATCAACACTAACCTAACCTAACCTAAACATAAAATTGTTTTATTTTATATTTTATATATGAGACTGGGGTTTTGTCCGTTGGGGCTTTATCCTGTCACCTCTGTATATATTCACCTTGTTTTGTACTTCTCCTTAGTCTGTACTCACCCCTGAAGATGTGAATTACACGAAAGCGCTTGGGAACTTGGTGTTTTCTTTTTCCTTGTGGTTATCAGCATGTACCTGGATCACGCGCACCTACAGTGATTTACTTGCATATATACATACATATATACATATATATATATATATATATATATATATATATATATATATATATATATATATATATATATATATATATATATATATATATAAAAGACGAAATAAGGTACTCCGTTGTTTCCATTTTCCGTGTGATTTTATCAAGATTTATCTTATCCGCGTTTTCATTGTGGATTACATGAAATATATATATATATATATATATATATATATATATATATATATATATATATATATATATATATATATATATATATATATATATATATATTTATATATATATATATATATATATTTCATTAGCCCAACAAACACGCGGACTTCTACATACAATCAACACCTCAACCCGCTGAGATTCGAACCCACGGCTCACGAGCCCATGACTGTGACCGGGGAATGCTAACCGCTGGACCACCAGGATACAAAAGCAGTCCTATAATCTGTCATATTTCACACAAAGCCTGTTCAACGAGCTTATGGCGCCGTGAACCTCTAATGGGGACTACCCGATTATCACGTAGGTGGTCAGGTAACGTTTACCAAATCCTGTTAGCGTTCCCCGTCCACAGTCATGGGCTCGTGGGCAGTGGGTTTCGAATCCTGGCGGGTTGAGGTGTTGAGTGTATGTAGAAGTCCGCGTGTTTGTTGGGCTAATGAAATATATATGGATCCTCGTGTTTCGAAGCCGGATTTGGTAAAACGTTACTCTGACCACCTACGTGATACGGGTAGTCCCCATTAGAGGTTCACGGCGCCATAAGCTCGTTGAACAGGCTTTGTGTCAAATATGACAGAGTCTAGGACTGCTTTTGTATCCTGGTGGTTCAGCGGTTAACGTTCCCCCGTCACAGTCATGGGCTCGTGGGCCGTGGGTTCGAATCCTGGCGGGTTGAGGTGTTGATTGTATATATATATATATATATATATATATATATATATATATATATATATATATATATATAATGTGTGTGTGTGTGTATTATTACACTATAAAAACAGGAGCTTTAGAGTGCACCCATTTTAGAACCGTTAGATTAATAAGTCATTCCTGCAAACTTTTTTAAATATAATTTTTAAATAACATAATTCAAAATAGACAGTAAGGGACTAGAACAGTTATTTCTGGTTTTAAAATTTGTAAGTGAAAGGGCTTTAGAGGTCCAAAGAAATTAGTATATATGTTCTGTTGATTTTGGAAAATATTTTGAAAAGGTAAAACACAATAGATTAATAGAGTTCTAGGAAAAAATAGGCAATACTGAAGGAGATATTAGAATTCTATAAAATCTTCACTAGCAACAGGAGGCTGCAGTGTTAGTAAATAATATACTTACTAATTGGTTCACAGTTAGACAGGGAGTAAGATAAGGTTTTGTTCTATCTCCAACATTGTATAATATATATTCAGAATTCTTAATGAGTGACATTATAAGTGACAATAATGTCATAAAAATTAATGACGAAGTAATATCAATTATCCGGTATGCAGATACTAAGGAGGCGTTACAAAACACTGGTTAGCAGATTAGTGGAAAAAAATGAAGAATATGGGTTAATGCTGTAAAGACGAACGTAATGGTGTTTCCAAATTGAAATGAATCCTCAAGTAAAAATTATGGTAGACAACAGGGACCGTAAATTATTGGACAATTTTATGTATTTGGGAAGTAACATTAGCTGTGATGGTAGATGTATGAATAAAATCATAACCAGAATAGGTCAAGAAAACACAGCATTTATTAATTTAAAAGACCAAATGAAAAGGGATGTTAACTTCAATTTGAGAAAAGGCTGCCGAATGGCTATACTGTATATGGAATGGACTGATGTACAGTACGGGTCAGAAGCATGGACACTTTAAGCAGACACCAATAAGAGGTCGGAGGCCTTTGAAATGTTATTTTTTTTATGGGGAATGGAATGGCACACCCGGGCACAGGTCATTGACCCACAACGGGGCCTGGGGGGGGGGTAAAATATAATAATACAAATTGGAGGCAATATAGACAAACATACCGGAAAACCAGCTTTTTGAAGTGAAACAGATTGTAAGAGGATGGAAACACAGAAGAAGGCAAATAATTTCACACGTTGGCTGTGTGAGGAAAGAAGGATGTACTATAACGGCTTATTCTTAGGACCGACATCCACACACACAACGGTGCCGTGCCGAAGGTACAAAATGACAAATTTGTCGAACATTGCCCGTTAAAGTACGTGTAAATGAGAGAGTGAAACAACATTGCAGCAAAGAGAGAGGGAAGAGATTATTGACTAAAGAAAAAGAAGTAATAAGACGAAATGCCGTTGATTCTACTCTATCTAACAGTTGGACAGAAGAAGAGCCACCCCAGATATGAGAGCAGTACTCCAAGTCAGGACGAATGAATCCCTAATATACCTGAAGCAACTGCTCAGGAGTGAAGTAGCTACGGCATCTGTACAATATTTCTGGCTTTCGGGAGGCAGCTTTATTTATGGTGTGGATGTTAAGAGTAAGTTATATTGAGCGAAGAACAAATTAAGAAGTTGTAAGGTTAGTAAAAACTTCAAGAGAATTACTTGAAATGTACAGAAAAAGAAATATGAGATACTTTGGTCATATAATTAGGGGTGAGTGGGTCCCCAGAGAGATACGAAATCTTGGAGGATTGGTAAAAACGGCCCAAAAATGTCAAAAACGTATGGAGTGAAGGATTGTGTGTGTGTATGTGTATGTGTGTGTGTGTGTGTGTGTGTGTCATAATAAATAGGAATGATTGCCGATTAGCTACAAGTAATGATGTTTTGTCTTTTTGGGAAACTTCTGATTAGTCATAGTGTAACGACATATTTCTAATTTTTATGTTGGACATGAGTAAGAGTTTTTGATCCACCCATCTAGCAATATCGTAGCGTAAAAAATAAGAAAATTCGCAATTGGTTAATTAATGTCCAAGTACAATTTGACACCTCATTCATTAAAAACTAATTAATACTTTCAGCCTTACTATAATTGTAATGATAACACGAGAGCTGCAGTGCACATATATGTGTGTGTGTGTGTGTGTGTGTGTGTGTGTGTAAGAGAGACAAAGAAATGATTAAAAGCAATTGGGGATAGCAGAGTCCCATTAATAGCTAATAAACGGATAATGAACACATCGGTGTGGCATTTCGTGCCAATAGATATTTCTATTAATAAATTAACAAAGTTAGCATTTGTTGTAGAATCTCCGAAGGACTGTGTGTGAGGTTGTTTGCTAAAGCAATGGTGGTGCTACAGCCTGGTGTATCACCTTCAAGATCCAGCATTGGTGTCTGGCCAGTTACCTCCCTCTGAGATATAGATAAGACTACCCCGCTGCACCGTGACCTAAGGCGCGTTCTCCTCTATAATAGCAGTCTTCTTCAACACACTAACACTCTTCTCCTAAACCTTACACTGATTTCCTATCGGGATAATATCTAACTATATCCTTTTAAACAAAGATTAATTACTTTGTTGTAATTGTCATAGTTAATATTCTTATCTCTGTCAGTCTTATCGTTAATACAATATGGGTTGTAATATTTATGATTTATACATTGCTAATTTATAACAGGGTTCTTTAGAATCACTACTTCGGAATGTATCGTACCACATGTTGCTGCCATTTGTCTCAACACTAGGATAGTGAAACGGCTTGTGAGAGGTGAGCGGAACTACTCAATATTAGCGTGAGATAATTTCACCATAGGAGCCCTGCAATGGAGTCCATTCCTCGTTGTGTTCACTCCAGCCCTTTGGCGTTGGACTTGGTCTAGTAAAATAACAGCATAAGTATATAATTACAATGGTATTCCACTATCTTTAATAAAGCTCAATTATGGAGTTGAGGCTCATGTGAGGATGAGCATATCAACTGAACACTCCAGACATTGTGTTTAAGAGACCACCATAACCTTGGTAACCTATGGTCCTGATACTGCAGGAGGTCGCCGTGATTTTGGTCCTAGCGGTGGTAGTGATGATGATGGTTGTGTTGGTGATGGTTTGTGATGTAGACTGTGTTGGTGGTGATGATGATAGTTGTGTTAGGGATGGTGGTGATGTTGACTGTGTTGGTGGTAGTGGTGGTGGTGGTGATGATCGTTGTGTTGGTAATGGTGGTGATGTAGACTGTGTTGGCGGTGGTGATGATGATAGTTGTGTTAGGGATGGTGGTGATGTTGACTGTGTTGGTGGTAGTGGTGGTGGTGGTGATGATGGTTGTGTTGGTGATGGTGGTGATGTAGACTGTGTTGGCGGTGGTGATGATGATAGTTGTGTTAGGGATGGTGGTGATGTTGACTGTGTTGGTGGTAGTGGTGGTGGTGGGATGATGGTTGTGTTGGTGATGGTGGTGATGTAGACTGTGTTGGCGGTGGTGATGATAATAGTTGTGTTAGGGATGGTGGTGATAATGAATGTGTTGGTGGTAGTGGTGGTAGTGGTGGTGATGATGGTTGTGTTGGTGATGGTGGTGATGTAGACTGTGTTGGTGGTAGTGGTGGTAGTGGTGGTGATGATGGTTGTGTTGGTGATGGTGGTGATGTTGACTGTGTTGGTGGTGGTGGTGACGATGATGGTTGTGTTGGTGATGGTGGTGATGTTGACTGTGTTGGTGATGGTGGTGATGTAGACTGTGTTGGCGGTGGTGATGATGATAGTTGTGTTAGGGATGGTGGTGATGTTGACTGTGTTGGTGGTAGTGGTGGTGGTGGTGATGATGGTTGTGTTGGTGATGGTGGTGATGTAGACTGTGTTGGCGGTGGTGATGATAATAGTTGTGTTAGGGATGGTGGTGATATTGACTGTGTTGGTGGTAGTGGTGGTAGTGGTGGTGATGATGGTTGTGTTGGTGATGGTGGTGATGTAGACTGTGTTGGTGGTGGTGGTAGTGGTGGTGATGATGGTTGTGTTGGTGATGGTGGTGATGTTGACTGTGTTGGTGGTGGTGGTGACGATGATGGTTGTGTTGGTGATGGTGGTGATGTTGACTGTGTTGGTGGTGGTGGTGGTGGTGATGTTGATTGTGTTGGTGGTGGTGGTGACGATGAGGATTGTGTCGGTGATGGTGGTGATGTTGACTGTGTTGGTTGTAGTGGTGGTGGTGATGATGGTTGTGTTGGTGATGGTGGTGATGTTGACTGTGTTGGTGGTAGTGGTGGTGGTGATGATGGTTGTGTTGGTGATGGTGGTGATGTTGACTGTGTTGGTGGTGGTGGTGACGATGATGGTTGTGTTGGTGATGGTGGTGATGTTGACTGTGTTGGTAGTGGTGGTGATGTTGACTGTGTTGGTGGTGGTGCTGGACGATGATGATGGTTGTGTTGGTGATGGTGGTGATGTTGACTATGTTGTTGGTGGTGGTGGTGATGATAGTTGTGTTAGGGATGGTGGTGATGTTGACTGTGTTGGTGGTTGTGGTGGTGGTGGTGATAATGGTTGTGTTGGTGATGGTGGTGATGTTGACTGTGTTGGTGGTGGTGTCGTGATGATGGTTGTGTTAGTGATGGTGGTGATCTTGACTGTGTTGGTGGTAATGGTGATGTTGACTGTGTTGGTGGTAGTGGTGATGATGATGATGGTTGTGTTAGTGATGGTGGTGATGTTGACTGTGTTGGTGGTGGTGGTGGTGGTGACGTTGACTGTGTTGGTGGTGGTGGTGGTGGGGATGTTGACTGTGTTGGTGGTAATGACGATTATGGTGGTGATAGTGAAAATGGTGTTTATGGTGATGGTGGTGGTGATGATGATGGTGGTGTTGCGGTGGTGTTGGTGATGATGGTGGTGGTATTTGTATTGGTGGTGATGATAATGGTGGTGATGATGATGGTGGTGTTTATGGTGGTGGTGATGATGATGATGGTGGTGTTTATAGTGATGGCAATAATGGTGGTGTTTATAGTGATGGCAATGATGGTGGTGTTTATAGTGATGGCAATGATGATGAAAGTGGTGTTTGTGGTTAAAAGGAGAATATTGATTGGCTTGAACCTTAAGCTGTCCAATTTGTTTCTGGTCCCAGGCTAAGTCATCTTCTGTGGTTACTCAGTACAAATATTTCTGAACGTAGCCAATGAAATTTATGGGACCTCTCTTCTTTTCACTCTTTTCACTATAAACAGGAGTAGCTAGAGGAGAAGGTGTTGTGGTTATGTTGTGGTAGCTGATATGGGAGTGGGGTCCACAGTAGACTCGTTAATCTGTTTCGTGAGAGGAACCACGTCACTAGACAACTAAGACACTGTGATTACAATACTCAGCAGAGGTTCACACTCTACTCGTATGGCAAAAAATTGTCGTATCATAATGACAATCTCAGGAGGAGTTATTAAACAGCAGTTATTAATCATAAAGGTCCTGTTATTGAAATTTACACATTAGTACAACAATGACCTTCATAAGCGCAAACAAAAGGCTGACCTACCCAGCAAAGTATACCTGTGAGGGTCTGCAGGAGAAGGTGAAGTACTAGGTTCAATAACATTATGTTTTAGGGATTCTTCCCGGTACGTGAGTAGTTTCACATTGTCCCCATGTTCGTGTCGTATTTGTCCTGCGTGTATGTGATTCAACTGGCACAGTTTCACCCAAAAGTTTGTTAACTCTCCAAGCCAGCTATTGCCGCACTGCCTGATTCAGATGTATGAACTTGAGTCTGTTGCTTCGAACCTTTAGATTCATTCCTATCGGTTTCATGTTCTGGTTGGTACTGAGACAGTTTCAAACATCTGAAGCAGGCAGTGCAGCAATAGTTGGCTGGGAGAGTTAACGAACTTTTGGGTGAGACTGTACTTGTGACCTGAAACATTTTGCACAACTCTATAAGGGTCACTAAATAGTTTATCAAGTTTGGTCCTTACATAGTTCTTGACCATTACTAAGCGACCTACTATGTCACTTATTGGTCAGGTATGTTTGTTACGTTCTGTGGTGAAAGTGTCAGTCTATTCGTCTAATTCAGACGTAATTTGCAGGTGGACGAGTTTAGACTGCTTGTTTCTCTCACAAATTCTTCACCTAACAGTGGCTGTTTCCCTATCTCGGCCTCAAATAGAAGTCTTTTATCATAATGATAGAGAGCAAAATGAGATGCATCATCTATAGAATGATAATATGAACAGTTAATGAAACTCTGCACATCAGACATGCATTCATCCCAGTTCATGTGAGTGAAGTTCTCGTTAGTACGAAGACGATTAAATATCTTCCTGTTAAGACACTCTTCCATCCCATTTGAAGCTGTGTGATAAGAGGTAATGGTACATTTATTAATGTGATATAAATCACACAACTTAGCTAACAATTCATTATTAAACTCGCCGCCGTTATCGGTGAGTAGAATGCTAGGAGTACAATGCCTGTCGAGAACCTGTCTCTTAAAGTCTTTGGCAATTGCTTTTGCCTGGGTATTAGGGAAAGGTGCAAGTTTGCAGTAACAGGGAAAAACATCGACCATGACTAAGAGGTACTTATTATAGTGGTGAGTCTCTACGAGACCACCTTGAACATCCATACTGACCCTTTCCTAAGGTTGAGTAGGTACTGGATGCGAGCATACATACTGGGCCAGAAATACTTTAACGTGTCCTTACGAGGGTGAGCTACTTGCGGTGTGTCATGCATTACGACTCTGGTACAGGCGTAGCAGGAATTACCAACTGAGTGACGTTGCGGGCAGGAGAACCAAGCTTCGTCCGATGGCAGAGAACGTTATCTTTAGCAACAACTTATCTTAAAGGAACAGGAGAGTTAATCTATAAATTGAAGAAATACCTTTGACATAAGATAAGAAAGACAATATACTGTATGTGACCACATGAGATTATCTTCCGGTGCTGCACATACTCGAGCAATGTCTACTGAAGTAAACACTTGTGCTAAGGCTACATGCCTGGACAAAGCATCTGTGACGAAATTATGCTTTCCTTCTATATACCTAACTTAAGGTTTAAACTCTTGTATAGTAATAAACCATCTGGCAAATTTGCGGGTAAGCTCTTTAGTTTTAAATAAACTGCTAAGAGGTTTGTGGTCGGTGGTTATCACTACTGGATACCCATACACATAATAATAAAACTTCTTTAAAGACCATAACACAGCTAAAGCCTCTGATTCAGTTACACTGTAATTCTATTCTGACTTAGAGAGGGTACAGCTAGCATATGCTATGGGTAACTCTTGTGATAATACAGCTCCCAACCCACTATAGCTGGCATCTGCAGTTATCATAAAAGGTTTACTGAAATCTGGGTAACGAAGGATGGGTGCTCTAGTAGGGCAGTATTCAGCTCAACTAATGCATTATGTGGCTGTTTTTCCGACTTATAAGAATTTTTTAAACAAACTAGTTAAAGGAAGAGCAATTTTAGAAAACTCTTTAAAAAAGGATTTATAAAATCCAGTCATACTTATAAACCAGAGGACATCATCAACAGATTTTGGAACAGAATAATTACTTATAGCCTCTACTTTACTGGTGTCAACACTGACCCGTTTTGGTAGATTACATGTCTCAAGTATTGTATTCTAGGTTGTAGAAATTTAGACTTTGATAACATTTGCTTTAAATTAGCTGCTTGAAGTCTGGCTAACTCATGCTCTAGTCTCACAAGGTGTGAGGACAGGTCTGGAGACATGACAATTGTATCATTCAGATACACGAAGACTTCTGTCCCTAGAATCGAGTGGAAAATACTCATCATTAGCCATGAGAAGGTTATTGGGCTGTTGTGAAGAACAAAAGACATGCATAGGAATTTTCGGTGTCCCGACGGTGTACTTAATGCCGTTAAGGGTCAACTTTGCTCGTCTAACGCCACCTGCTAGAAACCTGATAGGTCGAGAATACTTTACTATGTCCAAGACTCCTGAAAAGGTCTTCTAAAACTGGTAAACGGAAGCAATCAGGGATCGTTACTCGATTAAGACGGCGAAAGTCTACACGTGGCCTCCAGGTACTGTCTGACTTAGGGACAAGTAATAAAGGAAAATTCTGAGGTAAATTAGAAGCCTGAATTACCCCTTGTGACAACATATCCTCCACACACACACACTTGTCTACCGTAGCTCTCTGTGAATGAGGGAGCCGGTATGCTGGTATATTGGGTTAGAGCCAGGTTGCAAATTAATGTGGTGCTGTACAAGATATGTCTGTGCCAAGGTTCCCCTTTTAGTGCTAATGCAGAGTTGTACTTATTGAGCAAGTCCAACAGTGTAAGTAAGGCTACAGTGACTCCTACCGGATGCATCTATTACAGGTAATGTTCTGGGGCTCCAGTTACAGAACTCTGTTCAGTATCACACTGTGAGGTAAGAACGTTAGGCACTGCATTAACAATGTTGACTCGAAAATCATTGATTTTTCTTTCCCGAATGACGCCCTTCAATGAAGAGAATGCTACAATTCTCGTACCATGCCGGAGACGTTGGTGGAATGAGGATTTACTGACCAGGTAAAGTTTTACAATCCCATCACGACTGGTGCAGTGTGTAATCAGCAATAATCCCTCTAGCCTTCACCGTGGATGGTTCGACTAGACAGAATATCTTAAGCTTAGGGTTAGTAGGGTAAAAACCATGCGGCTCCAACTATTCAATATCTAGCATCACAGAAGCTATGAGTGGGGAACTGGTTCTGGGAAGAGCGGCTTTGTCTGATAAGTATTCTTTCTTCTTGGTCACGGGTATAACCTTAGTCCATAGCTTTAAACACACTCGAACTCCAATCCCCTCTTCACTTATTGTAGAAGGGATGATATATAGAAATGTCAGATTTTTCTTTGCATTAACAATATTGTGTACAGAGCCTGCCGAGAAAAAGACCTCGCCAGCGGTGAGGGTGATATATGTCTGTGTAACGTCTCAGCCAGTGAAAAGACTATCAAACAATTCTAACGCGTACAGAGAGACGGCTCGGTGGCGCCTTGGTCAGCATCGCACGAGCTAACGTTCTAACCTTATGAATATGACTATAGAGAACCTGAGAAACTATGTAGTATCAAAGTCTCAAACCTACCTTTAGTTCTGTAAATACTAATGTCCTATAATATAATTGTCCTTTACTTAGGTAAACTGTGCCAATAGCTAAATTAAATAACAATCTTGTGATGGTGTCTCACAGTGATACATAAGAAACCACCATTATGACTTTCTTTTGTGACACTGATGATGGTGGTAATGGTTGTCGTACAGAAGGAGCCTGCCATTACCTCAGTTCTGAGACATTGGTGGTAGTGTTGGTGGTGGTACAGCAAAATCCCGCCGTTACTTAAATTCTTGGCTGTGGTGGCGGTATTGCAGGAGGTTACTGTGACTCAGTCCTGGGACTGATTGTGGTGGTGATATTGTAAGAGGCCAATGCAATATTGTTGCTGGTACAATAGTGGTGTCGGTTGCATTGCAGGAAGCTGCCTGTGACACTTATGGTGGTATTGTAAGAGGCTGCCGAGAACTTGCTCCTGTGACATTGGGGGTGGTATTGTAGAAGGCTGCCCATGTTGACTTTCAAACCACTGACCTCAGCCTATGTCGATTTCGTCTTATGTATATCCTGTTAAATTACTGTATTCTTTTTTTGTGATATTTTGTATGATTTTTTAGCTGAGAATATCAAGCTACAGTTAATAATATCCATTTTCGAATATAATCGTGTTGTGCTTTATTCAATTATACTAATAGATTAAAGTGTTAGTGTAATTAAGTTTATAAGCTTAATTTTTATTTGTGAGTTCAGTATATCAGCTTGATTAATTAAGTACGAGTACATGATGTTTGCAGAGTGTAACGTGATTTACTTGATTATAGCCTACTGCTAGTTGTTGATTCTTGTTATGGGCGAGTGAAATATATTGTTTATTAAATTTAATTGACTGTATCATGATAAAGTTAATGTAAGTTTATTAAAGTACGAGTACATGATGATTTAGCCTGACTTATTGTCAGTACTGATGCACCTTCTTTTAAGGGTATACGATTACCAATAGAAAGGGTATACAGTAGTATCATTCTCTAAACCTTTACTCTGTAAAAGGTATATTATCATTCTCAAAACCCTTACCCTACAAAAGGGTATATAAAAATCAATATATTGAAAACCCTTATGCTGTTAAAGGGTATATCAATTTCTTCACCTCGATATACCCTACGAAAATAATTCGCCACTTATCTTCCTCATAAAGTGTTTGTATACAGTTTATTCCTCCACCGTTCAGTGACACCATCTTGGGTAAGGCAGTCTCTTACGTCTTTAAGTTATACCGTGGTTGCGAGCAGTACCGCGAACATTATCGGTGGCAACACCATGCGCAACCGAGTATAACATGATTCTCGACCCCGACCTTTGGCACACACGCGCGACATTATGTTACCATTTTGCCATAGTCATTTTCCACAACGACTGGTCATGAATTCTCTTTCTATACCATGCCCACAAGCACTGTCACTCTCTGACGAACTCATTTTCACTTAAAATATTCCGTTTTTACGAAAAAATAGCTGAAACAAAAACAATGAACTCGACCTGGCTTATCCAATCAGCATTACGCTAAAACCAAGGGTCTTTTAAATCTTCCTTTCCCCTATATCTCTTTCTTTCACGTTTTACTAAATTGTTTCTTCTTCCCCTCTTGTACAGGGTGCAATAGAGTTATTTAGGTTAAACATGATCATTAAGATTGGGTGTTACATGTTAAGTTATTAAAGTATAAAAATAATACTTCCTTCTTCTTTTCCCACACATCGTCATGATTATATTTTACCAAGATGACACAAGTATCTCAGGAATTATTTTAATTCCAAAATAACTTTTATTAAGCTCATTAGTTTACAATGTTAATTATGAGAAGCAGTGTGTCGTACAGTATGTGCCATATGTCACAATAAAACAAAGTTTATTCTAATAAAATTTATGGTTATTGATGTTTTGGTACACACTCAGTGTTATGTTGCAAGCATTTCACAAAGATTGGATCGAAGATATCTCGAGACAAAAAATAACACACAGGCAATAATGTAAGAACCAATTGCAAAAGGGTTTTATCGTCAGCAATATACCCTACCATGTCAAAAAAATGGGGGCATTTTACATGTCAAGGGATATTTTGTAGAAAATATACCATTTTACGCCTAAATTAACCCTTTTATATCCTACAAATTTTACAGGGTAGAACCAAGGTTCATCTTTCAACATTGTGTAGAAGATTCTATTTGGTACATATCAGTTGAGCTGAAATTTTACTGTAATTATAAAGTGCATCAACTGGGCATTCTATACTCTGAAGATACTACCTGTGCTTACTACTTTGCTGTCACTCGGAATCGAGTATGACAATCATCCAGCTATGATACAATGATATGAGTTATAGGGGATGTCACCTTCATTGGTGAGTTTTGAGGTGACTAAAGACTGAGTAAAGAGGCCGATACGGGTCCGGAAGAGTCGTTTACACATGTTGCATATATGAAAAGCTAGAGCGTTGGCTCTTGTCTGCCTCGGTTTGCAGTCGGGCTTACTCGAAAGTATTGACACCTCGTGTGGTGCTCCTCCAAGCATTGAGATGTGAAGTAATCGTCTCCCAGGTGAGGAGGTCGATTTGGTATTGTTCAGGTTTGTCTTGAGACTATCCTTGTATCTTTTCAGTTGCCCGCCGGCGTTACGCTTACTATATGTTAGGGGACTGTAAAGTAGCTGCTTTGGTAGTCTACTTTCATCCATGCGGGTAACATGGCCAGTCCAGCGTAGTTGTTCATGGATAATGATAGCCTCGATGCTCCTAAAGTTTGTGTCAGCGAGAATTCTGGCCTGGCGTTTCTTCCCTTGGCTTTCCAGCAAACTAGGACGATGGAACGAAGACTACGTTAGTGAAAGTCTTAAAGTGCCTTGAGGTGCCTCCTGTATGTGACTCATGTCTCACTGCCATATAGCAGTAGGGTGTGTCATACGGAGGGAATTTTTTTGAGTTTGAAAAATCGGCCCATGGTATTAATGATGTAGTTCTATGTGCAGAATCATGTGATATCTTCAGAATTGAAAAGTTATTTGCTAGGTAAATTTTAACTTGAAATCTTATGAAAATTCAGTATTCCCACCTTTTACCAACACCACTAAATAGCTTATAAAGTAAATGTATCAGGTTAATATGAGTTTGCTCAAATCCTCCTCTATGTTGACGTACCCAAGTTCTACATATGGCAGGCTTCAATGAAAAAGTTCACGGGAAGAGCTCAAGGATCCGATGTTAAAGGATATCCAGGGATAAAGTCAGGCAATGCTTTGGGACGTGTCTACACGGTTCACCCCAACAACTTTGAATGCTTTTGTTTGAGACTGCTTTTGCACCACATCCTTGACCCATTAGGGTGTGTCATACGGAGGCGAATTTTTTTTATTTGAGTTTGAAAAATCGGCCCATGGTATTAATGATGTAGTTCTATGTGCAGAATCATGTGATATCTTCAGATTTGAAAAGTTTTCATTTTTTGCTAGGTAAATTTCAACTTGAAATCTTATGAAAATTCAGTATTCCCACCCTTTTACCAACACCACTAAATAGCTTATTTAAAGTAAAATAAATGTATCAGGTTAATTTATTAGGATGAAAATGATCCAGAATAGTGAAACGAATGATCTTGACACATTTATTAAATTTAATATTCCTTTAAAAAACAAAATCATCAAATACAAAAACCGGTTTTATTTTACTTAATTCGTGTTGCTGCACACCATAGAGAACATGTCTTTCTTTGCTTCTGTTTCTACTCATCACCTCCTGCTGACCACCTGAGCCTCGATGTAGCCTTCCTCCCTCCTGGCTGTACACGGATCGCTGGCCTCGCCACTTGCTGTACACAACGCTTATACTCTGCTAGGGCCAGGCAGGGACATCCATGGAGTTGTCCAGGAAAAGCTCTGACTTGAACATTGGTGAGGCTGCAGGTAAGAGGGGCTCACTGCCAGCCTGGATGTTATCCAGATCTATGAGATCAGTGAGGGTCTTGGCACCTAGATTGACTTCAGGAGTCTTCCTGACCCTGAAGGAATCGTCACCAACTGATTCGGCCATGCCCAGATCCTCTCATAAGTCTCATATCCAAGATCTTTTTGACTGCCACTCTTCTCTCCTCCTCATCCTTACTGCAGAGCATTGTCTGCAGAACTGCCTCGGGATGAGCATACCAGGAAGAGCTCCTCACAGTCTGCTCCACAATCTGAACAACCTTCCTTGGCTGACTCCTCAGGAGCTCAAGCTGGAAGAGAACATGCCTCGGACCTTCGGAGAACGATGACTTGACCTTGGTGTTGAACTAATTTGTCAAGTAGACACTCACGATGAATTGGACAATAAGTCTCAGGTTGTGAAGCTGGTTCCCTTTCAGTTTATGATGAGCGACCCAAATTCTGCAGAACCTGAGAGCCGTTGTGAGCCACCTAGAATTTGAGACTGGACCTATCTGCAGGTAAGCAAGTCTATCAGGCATGACCCCAGTTTTGATGGCACTGCAAATCATGTAACCATAGTACTGGTCAGTACTCAGGTCGTCAATGACAGTATGTGCAAGCTCAACGAGTGGAGGGCCAACTGTGATTTTTTCAAAGCTCGGATTTATTTCTAACTCAGTGGCAGAGTCCAGCATCTTGCCAAGAGGACCAGACCATCTGTTGTTTGAAAGAGTCTTGCCATCCAGCTCCTGGATCAGATGTCTGAGTGGCAACTCGTTGGTGTGGAGGTCACAAACAATCCAGACCAGCTTCCTCCCAATCTTCCGCTCTATCCACTGTATGACCCCCCTTGCCACCTTGTGTTCGTGTTGGTGCTGTCCCCTCCAATGGCCTGCAGGGTCTGGTCTACGTTCCTCTCTCTGAGCCAGTTCACAATGTTATCTGCCACTATCTCAGCTGGTTTCCTGATGTCATCTTTCTCTGGAGTGAAATGCCACAAATACTTCCCTCCTGGTTCACTGCAGCAGGAGTAGTGTTCCTCCTTCACCATGGCAGGGAACAACTTGTCAGAATCTCCAACTTTCATGAACACTTTAGTGTCATCCCTTCTCCCATCAAAGAACAAACAATTGATTCCATTTTCTCTTATCCCCTTATCAAACTCCTCTTCTAGGTTACTGACAAGTTTCTCCTGAGCTCTCCTTACTTTGTTATGATCTATCACCAGGTGAACATTGTGGGAGAGACTCAGGTGCTCCTTACAATCAGGGGTAAAGGAAACACACTGATGTCAAGTTCGTAAGTTCTATTTCTGGGACAAACACACAAAAGGAGTTAAGACAGGGGAAACAGCGTCCTGTCTTGGAATCTCTCCGGGTATCTCTATCTGCGCATGCGCGTACAGCGCGCATGTGCTCAAAGTCTGAACTAACACAGTGACAAAAGGGAGTATGATTATAACATATAATACAGAGACCTGAATCAATAATGGTAAATAGTACAGTTACATATTACAGCATATTCGTCTCATATATCTACAAACATCATCAGGTGTTATCAAACCACCGTCAATCGAGGCAGCTGTTGCTATCTCTGCAGTTTCTCTGAGACCAGTGTGGTGTCGCATGCTGGCCAGAGCTATGCTCGGGATATCTTTCCTATTTCGAATCTTATGCCTGGAAGGTTTGGGATCATTATTTTCTGGGTTAGGGACAAAGTCACCATTCTCCTGGTCAGCACTCGGATCAGCCATGGGGAAGTCATTAAACTCTGAATCAGCTTGACTCCAATCATCGGCTTTTTTTACCTCACCCTGGGCCTTCTCAAGTCTCTTTTCCTCGGCAACTCTTCTCCTCTTCTGTCTCTCTGTGGCAGCCTCCTGTCTCTTGGACTCCGGAATATCTTGGCTAGAAATCATGAGAGCCCCTATACTGCCAGTCTTCTCTCTCTGTGCTTTGACAAATGCCAGTTCGATCACAGGAATCTTCAGTTCACGCTTGCAAATACAGGAGATGTGGGCCTCGGATTTACAGTCA
This sequence comes from Homarus americanus, assembly GCF_018991925.1. Classification (NCBI taxonomy): domain Eukaryota; kingdom Metazoa; phylum Arthropoda; class Malacostraca; order Decapoda; family Nephropidae; genus Homarus; species Homarus americanus. Next base: position 435,105 of record NW_024733734.1, on the reverse strand, counting down.
CGATCGCATCCAAACTCAGGACAGAGAACAATTGGGCACTTGCAAGTAATTATGTCAAATAACTGGTCCAGTTGCTTGGCAAAGCTGTCCTTAACTGCAAGTTTTCCTCTCCCAAGAGAGATATCTCTTGCCTTTTCCCAACTGGCTAGCAGTCTCTCACTAATCTTCTTCTGACTTGTTATGACTGGAGGCTTGAACTGAGCGTTAGCCAGAGTGTACTGTGCCAAGACAGCTTTGGTCATATCACTGGCAATGTCTTTGTTTGTGTAAGTTCTTTGGTTCTTTTCACTGATTTGCCTGATTAAAACACCGTATCTCAAAGCATCTCTCAATGTAGGCAACTCCGACTTCAGGAGCTCTCTCCCAGACCCAAGATAGTGACTGAGATGGCTGGATTTTTGGTTCCTCGTCCTGACACAAGCAGCCATCGCAGATATTATCAACTTATAAATGCATCAGAATCTGAAACAGAAAAAAATATTGTTAGTTGGGTTGTTAAAGAATGAAGTCAGAAAGCAATGTTCACTATTTAATTGTAATGCACTAATGCAGCTGTACGTTAGATTTTCGATAAATTTTACGCTAAAATTTACCTAGCAAAAGGTTGCAAAATATTGAAACTGAAATTATTTTCTGTTTATATACACTAAAATCTACCAAAAAAGTGATGGGCCATTAGTTTTAGCTGATCTTCCCTCCTATGACACACCCTAGTGGCCCAACATCATATGCAGCACTCAAGACAATGAATGGACAAGTCTGAGGAACCTATCAGGAAGAGTGCAATCTCCTTGGCCTACTGGAAGATGATGGTCACTGGAATTACACATTAGAAGAGGCAGCAGCTACTCAATCGCCAATGAGAATGAGGAACCTGTTTGCCATCATGATTGCTACATGTAGACTTTCCAACCCAAGCCAGCTCTGGAAAAACCACCAAGAAAGTCTCTCAGAGGATCTGCTTCATCAAGCAAGAAGAGAATATCCTGGTCAAGAGAATGAGTTCATGGATGAAATGTTCAACAGGGCTCTGATCATGCTGGAAGACAAAGTGATGGAGCTATGCAGAAAAAACCTGACTGATTTTGGATTGCCTTCCGCAAACCGAGAAGAACCAGTAGTTGCAAAAACGGAGTTGCTCAGAGAGACAGACTACTCAGTTGAGGTTCTGGTGAATTTTCTTGAGGAAAATGTGCCTCACCTGGTGCCTGATCAAGCAAATGCTTATGAACAGATTTTACAAGCGGAGCAGGGAGGTATGATCTTTCTTGATGCACCTGGCGGGATAGGAAAAACATTCCTGATCAACCTTCTATTGGCCAAAGTACGTTATCAGGGGAAAATTGCTCTTGCTGTGGCATCCTCAGGCATTGCTGCAACACTACTAGAAGGAGGGCGTACTGCACACTCCACTTTTAAACTGCCTCTCAACCTCGCTCACAATAAGAATCCAGTGTGCAACATCAAAAAATGATCGGCAAAGGCAAAACTCTCAGAAAAATGAAGAATCATAGTCTGGGATTAATGCACTATGTCTCACAAGTTACCGTTTGAAGCATTGGACAGGACCTTGCAAGACATACGAGAAAATGACCAGATCATGGGTGGCATTACAATGGTCATTGCTGGAGACTTTCGCCAGACCCTACCTGTCATTCCTCGAAGCACTCCAGCTGATGAACTGAATGCGTGCCTCAAGGCATCATGCCTTTGGAGAAGTGTTCAGACACTCACCCTATCCACAAACATGAGAGTACATCTACAAGGAGATCAGGATGCTGAACGATTTGCAAACCTTCTACTACAGATTGGGAATGGAACTTTCCCTGTTGATTCAGAAGGATAAATAATCATTCCTCAAGGATGTGGAAATGTTGTAAAGTCCTCAACTGAGCTCACTAACATGGTCTACCGAAACATTATCCACCACTACAAGTATCACAAGTGGCTGCGTGAACGCGCAATTCTTGCACCAAATAATGAAACGGTAGCTGAAATCAACATGACTCTACTCAGACAGCTTCCAGGCAGTGAGACCTCATTCAAGTCTGTTGATACAGTAATCGACTAGGACCAAGCAATCCAGTATCTTGCAAAAATCCTTAATTCTTTGGAGCCCGCTGGCACCAACTCATTCTCAAGATTGGAACTCCTATAATGCTCTTAAGAAATCTTGAACCACCAAGGCTCTGCAATGGCACAAGCCTGGTGGTGAAGAACATGATGCCACATGTACTGGAAGCTACAATACTGACAGGAAAAGCTAAAGGAGAGGACATTTTTATACCAAGGATACCTCTCATCACCACTGACCTGCCATTTGAGTTCAAGCGACTTCAGTTCCCGGTTAAAGTAAACTTTGCCATGACCATCTACAAAAGCCAGGGACAGTCCCTAAAGATGGTTGGCCTAAACCTGGAGTTTCCTTGCTTCTCTCATGGACAGTTCTATGTTGGATGCTCCAGAGTGGGAAATGGCAAAAATCTGTACATACTTGCTGCTAATGGCAGTGAGACAATGTGGAGCCTACCGGAGGGTGGCATCCTACCATGGCCGAGCAAAAGAGCGCGTTTCTGCTAGTGTGTGTATATATATATATATATATATATATATATATATATATATATATATATATATATATATATATATATATATATATATATATATATATATATATATATATATTAACGTTCCAGTTCTCAGTTGTATAGGAATTTGAGAGAAATTTTGTTAAATGGTAATACTAAGAGATTCTTATTGTCATGGGTGGGCTTAGGATCAGTTCTATAAAAAGATTTCTTAGTAATGTTAAGGCATTTGTCTATAAAAGACCTAGGGTACTTAAGGTTCAAGCCAATTTTATAGATATATTTATATTCCTCATCAATGAATTCCGGACTGCATATTCTTAGAGCACGTAAAAACAATGATGAAAATACTGACTGTTTGACTCTATTATGATGTTTCCCTGTGGTTATCAGGGCGACGTGACTAGTCAAGTTAAGTCAGGTATTAAATATATGGGACCCACTTAATGTCTATCCTACATCTAACTCCAAGGTTTTCAAAGCATTTTTAACCTTGGGCCACTGACAAATAAATTTATGTAACATATTATCCGTTTTGTACTGACCATCACTAAGGCTTATGGAATTTAATTCCGTAATCAAAATAGCTTCAACCAGAAGTCTTTCTGTGACACATGATGATTTGTACACTCTAAGCTGTTTTCCCAATCAATGGGATGATTATTATTCCTAACATGAACGAAAAGTGCACTGCTTTCAGATGCTGTTCTGATATTGTACTTGTGCTGTTTAATTCTTAGTTGTAATGCTTTCCAAGTCTGTCCTACATAATTTCCATTACATTTGCTACATGGAATACAATAAACATTTCCATTTACATTCAAAGTTGGGCTATTCTTGATTAATATATTGGTAATGGTTGAGTCATACTTAAAAACAACATTAATATTTAATTATTTAAGGGACTGAACTAACGGGACATATTCATTGCGATAAGGAAGTCAAAATTTTCTTAAGTGTAGGAATTTGCCTGGTTTGAGTTGAATGAAAGGATTGTTTAGCCCTTTCAAAACAATGATCAACAAGTAATGAAGGGTACCCAAGATTTATCTTATCCACGTTTTCATTGTGGATCTACATGAAATATATATATATATATATATATATATATATATATATATATATATATATATATATATATATATATATATATATATATATATATATATATATATATATATATATTATAGAACAATTGCCTTAAAGAACGAGGCACTATAAAATATATCCCTATCTACTGAACAAGCAGTAAAATTATCTCTGAAAATATTTTTTTTATGAGGATCAGCCCATCTTGGCACAGGTCACTAACCCGTATCGGGGCCTGGGGGGCGAAATGTAATAATAATAATAGTAATTTATAGTAAATTAAATTTATAATAAAAAATACAAAATTATAAATAGAATAATAAAATAATAGCAATACTAATAATAATAATATAAAGAACCATAAATAAATACTAAAATGAAAAAAACAGATCAAAAGTGAGAAACAATATATGTATGTTGTGTTGTCAAAGTAAGAGAAACAATTGAGACCCTGCAATTTTGTGTAAATGAGGCAGAAGGACAGATCAGCAACATGGGACTTCGTCAAAATTTTCGTGATGCCATATGGCAGCAGGGTCTACCATTAGACAACACAATATGCTTCCAATATAAGGGTGAATGCTGCAAAGGCCGCATGTGGCTCTGTGTTAGCAATCTCAGACAGAGCTTGGATTTCACTAACCCACTCATTCACCTTTCCTGCTACGTACTCGGTCTTGAAGTCCGTAGTGCCAATTACTGCGCCTAGATGTCTTTGGCCGTCCTTAGTTATTTTGACCTCACTTCCGCCAAAAACCTCCAATGCCCGTTCATAATGTTCTGGCTTCACAATGAGGAAGGACTTGCTGGCGTTTGGGTGGTACCCTATTTGTGGACCTCGCGATGTTACCAGGTCCCACCACTTTTTGATGCACTCCACTTTTCCTGCTCCTGTAAGGTCATCAGCATATGCCACTTGTTTGACCCCAGTTGTTTCAAATACTATTTCTTGTTGGAGCACTGATAGGCCAATTGCATACATTGCCATTGCAACCGGGTCCCCCTGTGTTGTTCCCTCGGTCGACTGTAGGATGGTATCACCTCGTAGAGCCTTGTTGTTTACTATGTAGAGGTCTGAAGGATTCCTATACGAATTTTCAACATACATCGTAAAGCTTGGACACTTGATCTTGATGTTGTGCAGTGCAGCCTTGCGGTTAAGTATGATGAATGCGTTTGAAGCATCCACCAGGATAACGGCCTCACAATCACGCTGCTCAAATATCAATCTCATGGCTTGAATGGCCACCTCCCCACCAGCCTGGTGGCCAGCACACACTTGTAGGTTCCCTGCTGCTGCCCTGACATCATCCTTTACCACCTCCATTATGCACTTTCCGATGATCCGCCTCAGCACTTCCCCCACCCCTATAGGTCTACATCTTGGTTTCTTTTCCAGAGGAATAAGGCGGCAGGCCGTCAGGGCCTGGAGGTGATGGCAGCAAGAGGATGCAAGCTTTCTTGCAAGGGCGGCAATGGCAGTGCAGAGATCGCTTGCTACAGGGCCAAACTTGTTTGTGCTGAGGATGACTCTCCAACCGTTTGCATCCAGACCTGAAGGGCCAGCTCCTCCTCGAGTCTTCAGTGCCCTTTTCCACACCATCTCTCCTGTTATTTTCTCGAACAGGACAGCATTTGGTGGGATATAGTCACCCTGGAACCTGATGCCTTCATCTTCGCTTGCAGGGGGATGTTTCTCTTTCAATAGTTTTAATGTCTCTCTGTTTATTGGCATCACCCCACCGGAGGATTCCTCTGTGAGAGATCTTACCGCGAGAGACACTTTTCCCACACGCATTTTGTTTCCAAATTTTCTTGCCACGTCATCGGTGTTTTGCTTTCCGTCACCCGTAATTTTTAGTCTCTCCTGCAGTGTTCTTGCTTCACATAGGAGATCATCTAGGGCCCCAGTCTGCCACATTGTCAATCTTCTCTTCATTGCTGCCACATTTTCTTTGTGCTTAGCCTTTGTGTGTGTCCTCTGACAAAATAGATGTGGTATTATTGCCAGTATTTGAAGAGCTAGGGGGGCGAGGAAGCGGTCCTGAGTGTAATCAGTCATGAAGCGAGTCATCTCCCGAATCATTTCTTTGGTGGCCGCACACTTGGGTGGTTCAAATAAGTTAGCGGGCGACCACTTGACAATTTCTGAGTAGGTTTCTTTGACCCATATGTCTGCATTTTCCATCGACATGCCATTCCACTGAGGCGGCTGTCTCTCATTCTCCTCGTGGACACCTGCTACTAAGGGAGCAGCATTTGTTAGTACTACATTTTCGGGTTGAGTAGACTCACTGCTATCATTTCGGATATCATCGGGTAGTTGGGTCCCGGCGATATCCACTGTGGCCACCTGTGTCGGCTCCCTGCGACGTGGGTTCCGACACTGGTCTCGCTTCTTGCAATCCACACATGGTCGGTTGTTTCTCGCACAAACACAATTTGTGCAGTTTTGGTTCGGGTTAGCACAGACGCAGCAATGATTGTTGCCAGGCATAGTGAACAGCACCTTGCGCGACAGTTACGTCCGCCTCCGAACATCTGATTTAGTCCCAGGCACAAGATAATACTGGTTCTTATGAGGGAAGGGCGGAGAGGTGACAGGCTGGACTGCTGTGTCCAGGTAGTAGGGGCATACGTGCGCGCGTGGGTGTGTAGGCTACCCCCCCTAATAGCGACCATCCATACATCAGAATGATACACTATGGACAAGAGTTTGTCACACCAGGCACTTGTTTATATATCCTTGGCACAAATAACCACTATTTATATGGTCTCACTGGTGTAATATCAGTTATGTATACTCACTTGGTTCGTCGAGACCCTACATTAAGTGTCCGTTACTATGGTGGGGGGGGGGGGGGGCGACCGCATGGGCAGCACTCTCGGCCCCATAGGGGCGAAAGTCTCGGGACCACCCCTGTCAAAGTAGGCCTAACGACACTGACCTTGGCGCCGAGCCTCCTCATTATCCCACCACCGACCCAGCACAGGTCACCACTCACTTGGTGAACGCCGGTGAACACACGGAATATTTACAATTTATGCCGTAAGGGATGAGAAGAAACCTTGGGTGGCAATGCTTAGGGTGACATCCGATATTCACGGACACATTGTCAAATTCCCGCTCCCACACAGCGAGTATGTCCCCACCAATAACACTTTAGATCAGGGAGGACGTTCCACCACACCCACCCCGCGCTGGCCGCCTACTACTACTACTACTACCCTGGGGGTATTAAGGGTGGAGGCGGCAGGCTGCGCGCTACCAGTACTGTCAGGTGAAGCCAATTCTCTCCCACTTCGGCCATCTTTGTATAGGCCGGTCGCGCGCCAGGAGGCTGAGTGACCCCCATTGAAACTTGTTTGCACTGTTTACATAGCATCCCTGTGGGATTAAGTGAAACTGTTATTTTATTTTCAACCATTTATTACATACTATACTGTAGTACAATAAAACTACATTTCAATGAACAACACTAATCATTAGCATCAATTATCCTTATCATGGCACAACCCTGGTACCCTGAGTACAGAGGGATTTCTGTGCATTTTTACCTTGTAGACTGATCATTATATTCCGCTGAACAACATTAGCTTATTCATGCTAGTTCTACTTTTGACAGCTTTGAGAGATACGTTTCGTGCTGTGAGCCGTTTGCCTGCATATGTGTAGCTCACCTGTAGATAGGTCTCAGCTACTGCTTTGATTGGCAATACAAGATGATTGTTGAGAGGATCACTTTCTGACATGTGTATTGCCAGGACAAAGCATGCAAGCAAGAAGAAACCGATTCGGAAAGTCATTAACAGCCCACGAGTTCTAATGCCTTGTTTCTGTCTAACGTTATCACTGACGAGGGAAGAGATCTTTCAGAAAAATGTGAGCTGTTGACAGGGGATGGCTTCTTTGAAGCCACTGAAGTACGGTCAACCAGGCGACATGATGTTCCATTGCATAGGAACCATGAAGAAGCGGACACGAGGCTCAACCTTCACCCATGTGATGCAACTTCCCAGGGCTCTAAACGAATACTGATAGTGTGCAGAGACACTGATGTAATGGTGTTGATGATTCACTTCGTTTGCACTAAGTTCGCTGAAGTGTGGACGCTGTGTGGAACGGCCAAGAATAGAAAATGATAGTCCGTACACGATGTGTTCAAGAGTTTATCGCTCCAGTCAAGGAAAACCTGGTCAGCTTCCACGCTTTGACCGGAAATGACAGTTTCGTCCTTCGGTAGTCATGAGAAAAATGAGAATTGGAAGGTGTTCAGTGACCACCCAATCCTGCTGCACGCCACTGGTAAAGATGGGGATATCGCATATGTTGAAAATTTTGTGTGACATTTGTATGCCACCTCAGAACAACACATGGTTGATGACGCCAGAGTTCATGTTTTTGGGAAGATCAAGAAGACTCTGGAAATGCTCCCACCAACAAAGGATGCCCCAGAGCTCAACGCCAAGCCTGGCAAACCATCAACCTGGAAGTTGGAAGATGGGAGCCCTACCAGTGCGGACAAGACTTCCTCCAATCCCTGAAGCCTACCTGGAGCTTGTTGCTTGTGGCTGAAAAAAAAAAGTGCAAGATAGCTAGGTGTACCTGCTTCAGAAAAAGGATGAAGTGTACGGCAGCTTGTGGTTGTTACAACAGTGGCTGCTGTAACCCAGCTGGACACAACACGTTTTGACTGTAACCGCCCAATGAGCGACTGTGGGATAATGAGACCAATGCACGTAGGACTCGATTGTTCTTTATTTGGTCAAAACCTGCAGAACACAAATTGCATATGTTACATATGAGATAATTAATTCATTCGTAAGTTCCTTCACTATTAACAACTACATATTATATATTTGAGTAGAGTGGGCTGTTAAACCATATAAAAACTTACGTGTTTCGGGTCTAATGTAGGACGTATTAGCTCCCTGACTTATTAGCCCACTGGACGGCTAGAGACTATCTTCTGAACCCCATAGGGAGCGAGTCAGCACGACGCGAGGCCCATCTGTTTCACATTTAACACCTCAGCAAAGTTCGTTGTCAACACTTTGTCTCTCTTTCTCTCTCTCTATCCCTCTCTTTCTCTCTCTCTTTTAGTTTATCCAACTATGGCGGTAACATATCCTACTGTGGCGGTAACACTCCCCCTGTTGAGCTTTCTTGAAACCCATTGTCTGCCGGGAGTCTCACTCTCCGACTCCGTCCAATAGGCAGAGCTTTGTCACTGGACGTATTAACACTGAGTCCTTTGTCTTCACTTTGGCACACCGCACCAGGCCGTCATTACCCGGTACCGCCTCCAATGCCCTTCCTAGCATCCATTTGCTCCTTGGGAGAGAATGTCCAGATATGATGACGATGTTCAAAGTGCTTCTGTCGCTGCCAGTGTGTAGGGAGATATTCCTTCACCCACCTCTTCCAGAATTGGTCTTCAATGAATTGGGTGTGCTTCCATTTTGGTCTGTATGCTTCTGATATGGACTAATCGCCTCCAGTGGGCAGGGTACCCACGTTCATTCACAGTAAATAAAGTTGCGTGAGTGCTTCTAGGTCTTTCAGGTCGTCAGATACTGGGGTGATGGGCCTCACGTTGACAATCTCTTCCATGGCACAGAACAGGGTGTTGAGTCGCTCGTCGTCTAGTACCTGTGTGCCCAACACCCCCTGGAGAACCTTCTTCATCGTGTGGATCTGACCCTCCCATACTCCACCTATTTTTTTTTCTTTTACGGGAATTAGTCCACCCGGGCACAGGTCAAACGACCCACAACGGAGCCTGGGGGGGCGAAAAAAAAAGAACGATAAGAAGTTGAAAATATAGAAAAAAAAAGGTTATACTGTATTAATCTACACCACGAAGATGCTGGAAAACCAGCTTTTTAAAGTGAGACAGATTGTAAGAGGATGGAAACACAGAAGGCAGATCATTCCACAGTTTGGCTGTGTGAGGAAAGAAGGAGGTACTATAACGGGTTATTCTCGTGTGACCGACATCCACAGAGAAACGGTGGCACCGCAGGCAAGTCGTGTGTTACGAACCCACGGCCTTGCCGGCGGTACACAGGATGCCAAATCCACTGAACATTGCCCGTTAAAGTACCTGTAAAAGAGAGAGAGTGAAGCAACATTGTGGCGAAGAGAAAGGGAAGAGAGATTGTCGACTAAAGGAGGAGAGTTAATAAGACGAAATGCCTTTGATTCCACCCTATCTAATAGTTGGACAGAAGAAGAGCCACCCCAGATATGAGAGCAGTACTCCAAGTTAGGACGAATGAATCCCTTATATACTTGGAGCAACTGCTCAGGAGTGAAGTAGCTGAAGCACCTGTACAGCATTCCCAACTTTCGGGAGGCAGTTTTATTTATACTAAGAATGTGTGATTTCCAGGACATATTGGAAGAAATGGTGAGGCCTAACATATTTATTTCAGAATTTGGGAGGATTATTGCGTCCTGAAATGTAATTGGTGGGAGATCGTCTAATTTACAGAGTGTAATTGGTAAATATTGAGTTTTATTACTATTGAACTTCACCAAGTTTGTACCTCCCCATTCAGAGATGCTACACAGATCCGCATTGATAGAAGTAATGATATCAGTTCTAGAAACAGATCTAGTTTGAGAGTTAGGAGGAAGGGGAAAATGCGAGGAAGAGTGAAGAGTAGAATCATCAGCGTCAGAATGGATAGAATTAGTTGTAGTGTGAAGTAAATCATTGATAAAAAGAAGGAAGAGAGTTGGTGAAAGAACAGAATCCTGTTTGACGCCAATACTGGTAGAGAAAGAGCGAGAAATCGATCCCTCGACAACAACTGCCATGGATCGGTTCTCAAGGAAGCTAGAGATGAGAAAACAAAGTGGGGGAGAGAAACCAAAAGAGGGAAGTTTAGATAGCAAAGACTTGTGCCATACCCTGTCAAATGCTTTGGAGATGTCGAGAGCCACGACAAAAGTTTCCCTATATTCCCTAAGAGAGGATGACCAAAGATGGGTGCAATAGGAGAGCACATCACCAGTAGATCTCGCCTGGCGAAAGCCATACTGGTGATCCAACAAAAGAGAAAGGCATTCAATGTGACGGAGAAAATGGGAGTTCAAGATAGTTTCGAAAATCTTAGAGAGGAATGAAGTTAGGGCATTGGGGCGATAGTTAGAGGGATTTGAATGGTCACCCTTCTTCGGAATGAGCTGAACCAAGGCATGCTTCCAAGAAGAAGGAAAAGTTTGGGTTTTGAAGCAGAGGCGAAAGAGGCGATCATGCACAGAGGCCAGGGCTGCAGCACACTCCCTCAGAACACGAGGGGGTATTCCGTCCGGTCCATGCGCCTTACTCACATCCAACCTGGATAACACACCGGCAACCCTGCTAGTGTAGATTATAGGAAAGTGCTTAGGTTCAGTAGGAGGTGCAGGGGTATAAGGTGAATCGTCTAAGGTGGAATTAGAGGAGAATAATGTGCCAAAAAGGTTGGCTTTTTTACGGGGAGAGTTGGCTATAGAGTTATTGGGACGGAAGAGGGGAGGAAAAGAAGGCGTGCAGAAGTTGTTACAGGTGTTTTTAGTTAAGGACCAGAAGGATTTACTAGAGGAAGAATTGGTCAGGACAGTTTGAGGGTTGAACTTCCATTCTATTTGTCTCTGCAAGAGTGTGTTCTTAACATTGTCACTGCTGTTCCACTTACTCACCACCTCCTGAAGTTTTCTTTTCGTTCCAATCATGTTGGTTCCATTGTCGGATCTGAAAGCTTGGGAGGTCCTCTGCGGGATGTGAAACTCGTCATGGCGTTGATGAATGAGTCTGTGTTCAGTGAGGTGAGGACTTCCAGGTGTATAGCTCGAGTGACCAGACATGTAAACAAGCATCCCCATCTTTTCGCCTGGGCCCGGCCTTGTTTAACCATGAAGGGACCAAAACAGTCGAATCCTGTGCAGGTGAATGGCCGATCTTCTGGATGTACCCGTGTCCTCTGGCAGGTCAGCTTGGCGTTGGTGGGTAGGCTTCCTATTGCTTCTTCGACAAATTACACACGTACGTAGTACTAGGTCGATCAACTTACGGCACTTGGGTATCCAATATCTCTCGCGTAGCGCTGCTAGAGTGTGCTCGTGTCCTGAGTGGCCAGCCCAGGTCGAATGTACCTCTTGTACGATAAGTTCTGTGGGTTTTGTACCTGGGTAACAGTATGGGGGTTCCTTTGGTCTGGATGGAGAGCGGCACGCTTCATTCGGCCGCCAACTCTGATCAGGCCGTTGCACCCTTGTAAGGTTCCAATATGCTTACGTCACCAATCCTTTTGGAGTGTGTTCATTCCAGCGCGTCCATCTCGTGGGGAAATCCCTTCCTTTATATCAATCTTGAGACGACTAACTTCGCATCTTCTAATTCGCTGACCTTGAGTCGACGTTTTTGGTGATGTCTGTTCTTTCGCTTCCCCAGCCGCCATTCCATAAACCTTCTAATCCACACTATGCTATTCAGAAGTCGATGCCACGAGGAGTACCTGGCCCATAGCTTATCGAGAATACCCTCCCCCTGGTCAGCGTTCTTCATCAGCACCGTGGTTTCCTTCTTCACCTCTAGGTCTCCATCTGTGAGGTCTGGAACCCTCATTGGACTCTTTTGCCAACCGTCTTCTTCCAACAAGAGGAAAGCAGGTCCCCTAATCCACCTGCCCTCATCGTTGAGTTCTGTTCCATGTAGTCCACAACTAGCGTCATCGGCTGTGTTCAGTGCCGACTTCACGTGCGCCATTGTTCTGCATTGGAGTCCTCGTGTATTGTTGCCACTCGATTGGCCACGAAGAAATGGAAGCGTCTTTCGGTGTTTCGTATGTACTGACGGATTGCCGTACTCTCTGTCCGGAACACTGATTTGTCTTTTTGTAATTCAAGTTCTCGTCGTAGTTGTTTGCCTGCCTTGGCAGCCAGTACTGCCGTGCAGAGCTCGAGTAGAGGTATGGTCTGCTATTTCAGAGGGGCTAGCTTGGTTTTGCCCCACACGAAGGAGATTCGTTCATCCCACCCAATACCTCGTCTACGCTCATCTTGGAATATATAATTTTGGCTCTTGTGACGCTCGGAGCAAAGAGTCCCAGTGGGTCATATATGGAGCTGACCATACACAGAAGGCTTCATTTCTTCTCTGGTTTCTTAGGGATCTGGACCCGGACCTCTAGTTCGTCTTTTTCCAGGTCCCACAAGATTTCCAGCGCTCGTTCAGTGGGGAGCCTGTTGTCTTTCAAATGACTTCCTTTACTCCCACGGCTTTCTCTGTCTGTGGAATAGCCTTTAGGACTTCCCTATGATTACAGACCCACTTCGTAAGTCTGAATCTGTCCTTCTTCCTCAGCTGTCTCAGTCAATGGGTAATTATCGTTGCCTTCCTCAGCGAATCTACTGAGAGAAGTAGATCGTCAACGTAGAAGTTACGATTCGCTTTCTTTATGTAGTCATAGAGACTTTCCCTGTAATCTTGGAATGTTCGTTGTAGCGCATACCCGGCGCATGAAGGGATACACATACCTCCAAAGAGATGTACTGTCATTTGGTAAGTGGCGGGGCCCCTGGCAGATGGTCGTCCGTCCACCATAAGAATCGTAAGGCGTCTCGATGTTCGGGTACTACTCGCACTTAGTGGAACGTTGCCTCGATCTCGGCCATGAGTGCCACCTTTCCTTGTCTGAATCTAATGAGGACTCCCATCAAATTACTGTTAAAGTCTGGCCCTTGTATTACCTGGCTGTTCAATGACATCAACTCATATTCGGCTGCACAATCAAAACTATTCTCACCTTTTCTGGCTTGTTGGGATTCAACATGGGGTGGTGTGAGATACCAGGTCTTCCCGGGTGTAACACAGTTCTTGACGTGGGACTCGCGCAGCATGTCCCTCGTCGACTAGACGTCTCATCTCTTCTTGATACCTCTGAGAGAGCCTTGGGTTCTTTAGGAAGCATTTCTCAGTCCCACCAATCGCTGTTCGGCAAGCTTCTTATTGTCTAGGCGTTCCGGTTCTTCCTGGTGAAACAACAATGACTTTGGGGATAGTGATGGATCGGCTCTTTCTTTCTCCTATGCTAACCACTTTTACACTGATATCTTCGGTGTTTACATTACTTTTTTCTTTCGTGATTGTGCCAATGGAGAGGGAAAACTGGCCTTCCCTCTGCTTACAGCCTTGGTACTGCTTGTCAGAACTCCCGTGGAGTGTAGAAGCCTCGAGTGTACTACAGAGCAGCCATCTATACCACATACCATCTTCTGGCTGCACTCCGTTATCCGGTGATTTCGACCCAGGCAGGCGAAGCAGCGACGTTCTTCCCTTACGAGGGAAGTTCGCTTTCCTGTGGACATGCTGAGGAATGTCCGACACATAACGAGCAGCGTTCATCGTCCGTTTCTCTGGTTGTCTTTATTCCTGATGTCACCAGACCCACAAGTTTCTTCCTCGACGAGGATTGGCATGAGGATGAGTCTGCATATATTCAGCTTGGTTCCTCCGGTCCTTGTCCCTTTGGGGCCTCCTCTGCCTTGTCGACCATATCCACAGCGAATCCAACATCCACTCGATCCCAGGAGGTTTCCCTTGCTTCCTTTTTTATTCATGCACATTATTCACATAGTCGTCACTTTTGGTCATTCATCAACGTTAGTAGTTTCGTTAAGCGAGCTTGATGCTTGGTAGTACTTCCGCGCTCCCCCTGGTGAAATGTTCCCGGCTCCGCGGTTAAGGTGAGCGTCGGGAGTCCTTTTGGAGTATATATCGTTTCTTTGTCAGTTTCGGTTTCAGGAAGGTCGTGTCTCTGGTAGTGATAACACCTTTCCACAATCTTCCGTTGTTGTTGAGATTGTCGGACCGTAGTCCGACACGGGCCTTTTCCTGTAGGCGGCCCGTTTGGTGGTTCCGGCTGGAGCTCTTGGAGCAGCCAGGCCGGATTTGGGATTGGGATGGAGGTTATCTTACCTGCAGGTATGAAAGGATGCTGCAGGTTTGCAAGTGTAAGCGGACCCTCGATCAGCGAGCGCTTACCACCAACCCCCACACTTGGACGTGTTCAGTTTTGGAGTGGCGCGCCCCCTGAACTGGGGTCCGCACTTGCTCGGGAGGCTACTTCCTAAGCTATCTGGGTGATGGGTATCGTGTGATGACCCGGAAAAGGTGGTGAAGGTGGTTTGTTTGGGCCTTTGAGATTGCTACTAACTCTGTAGCGTAGAGCAGTCATTAAAAGTTTCCATCGGATCTATGATGTTTTGGTCCACCGAGCCATCTGTGAAGTATGATGCTGCATCGGCAGGTGTCTCAGTGGCTATGGGTTCCTGAGTTATTCTTTTGAGGTCCTCCTTCTCGAGGTTGTCTTTGCTATCACTTAGTTCTGTGCTGCCCTTACTTTGTAGTCGACTCGTACCTTCAGTGGCATTCTGCATCATCGCTGCCCCGTCTCATTTTTTACTCATTCCCATCCATGTCCATGTGGTGTTCTTACTGTATATCTTGTACTTGGTTTTCCTTCTCCTGGGTTCCTGTTGGTGTCAATGCTTCCGGAAAGTGCGTATGATGGGTGGAAACATGTTCCCTCTCCTCCTGATGGGATTTTCCCGACTCTGAAGTACTGAGTGTTGGGAACCCTCCTTGGGTGGGTGTCGTTGTGTAGCAGCTAGACACTCCTGAATCCGGCGGTTGACAGCGTGTGTCTCGTGCATACCTCGTTGCGGCTGTCATCCCTTCACTCGTTTCCAGAAAGGGCTTTCCTCCTAGTAATGACAGCATCTCACCAAAGTCCTCCGTATCGCCTAAAGTCTGAAGTTGCTTCATATGATCTTTCATATTCTGCATCATTGCCGTCACATGGGTGAGCGTCTGCAAACATTAGAATTATGCGAAACAAAATGGATGATATTAGGGCCTTGGTAAATACCGAAAAAATCGATATAATAGCATTCACCGAAACATGGATAAACCTAGACTCATGTGAGTTACCTGTCGAATATCAAATTGCAGGTTACAAATTATTCCATACCGATACACAGATTAGGAAAGGAGGCGGAGTAGCAATCTATGTCAGGGATAATCTGAAGTGTGAAATAAATAAGGAAATCAAAACTGAGCGAAATACAGACACAATTTGGATAGAATTTATCGATGGTAGGAAAAAATTAATTTCAGGAGTAATATATAGACCTCCTAATCTTGATAGAGTTAATGAGCGACTTATTTGGGACGAAATGCGCAGGGCTTCCATACATAGCAAAGTGTGTATAGTAAGCGACTTTAACTTTAGCCAAATAGAATGGACTGACCTTACGGGTAACTCAGAATCAGAGGATTTTCTTGAAACGATCCAAGACTGTTTCCTAAGTCAACATATAACCGAATCCACCCGGGGTAATAATATATTCGATTTAGTTCTGTCAAACAGAGAAAACCTCATTAGTAATGTCGAGGTAGGGAACGAACTTGGAAACAGCGATCACAAAGAAATTAGATTCCAGTTAGAATTTCAGGACAGTCGTAAGGAAAATTCCACTAAAGTCCCAGATTTCAGAAGGGCAAACTTTGATAGTTTGAAGAGGCAGTTGAGAGAGGGGGTATCACGCTTGGGGGTGAACTACATGACCTCACATGTGGTGACCTCACTCAATGTACCCACTGAGGGCGACCTCACCATACCCGGAGACCTGACGATTGAGATTGACCTAATATCGAGATCTGAGGTTGCCGAATTCCACGACAATTTAAATAATGAGTTACTTAATACACAAAGGCAGAACATACCATACAAAAAACTCAGATCAAACAACAATGGCCCTAATTGGATAAATAATTATTTAAAGAACATTATTGGACAAAGAAAGGCTATAGGTAGGAGAACAAATCGTGGTGAAGTTTACTTCCGAGATTACTATAAGGTATTGGCCGGTAGGGTTAAGACCGAGATAAGAAAAGCCAAGAGGAATAATGAGCTGAAGATAGCAAGCGAGGCAAAGTCAAACTCCAAGGGATTGTATCAAACATATCAAAATAAACACGAGAAAAGATTAGACCAATACAGTCAGATACCGGCGAGCTAACTGATAACAATGGAGAAGTGAACAATAATCTGAATAAATATTTTTCAACAGTTTTCACCACCGAAAATTTAAACATGATACCCGAAGCTTCGACTCTATACAGAAATAGCAAAGGAAATAAATTAAGCGAGATAGTAGTGACTAGTAACAATGTTAGTAAGCAAACAGACAAACTAAAGCCTAATAAGTCACCAGGTCCTGATGAGATATTTGCCAGAGTATTAAAGGAACGTAAAGAAGAGCTTAGTATGCCCTTAGCAAAGTTGTTTAACATGTCCTTAAAAGCAGGTGTAGTACCAGAATCCTGGATAATAGCGAATGTAATACCGATTTTCAAGAAGGGAGATAGATCACTATCCTCTAACTACCGTCCAATCAGTCTAACATCAAATGTAGGCAAATTAATGGAAGCAATCTTTTCAAACTCTATTCGAAATCACCTGGAGAAGCACAAGTTGATCAATGATTCCCAACATTGCTTCACAAACGGGAGTTTATTTCTAACTAATATATTAACATTCTTTTCATCATTTTTTGAATCAGTAGACTTAAGCAAAGCCTTCGACAGTTCAATTCTGGTCACCGTATTACAGAATGGATATAGAATCCTTGGAAAGAATTCAGAGGAGAATGACAAGACTAATCCCGGGCATTAGCAACCTTGAGTACAGAGACAGGTTAAAGCATCTAAATTTGCACTCCCTCGAGAGAAGTAGAGTGAGGGGCGACATGATCGAGGTGTATAAATGGAAGTCAGGGCTAAACAAAGGGGACATTAAAAAAGTACTCAAGCTTTCCAACCAGGAGCTAACTCGTAACAATGGTTTTAAATTAGGCAAATTTAGATTTAGGGGCGAAATAGGTAAACATTGGTTTGGAAATAGGGTAGTGGATGAGTGGAACAAGTTACCAAACATCATCATTAACTCGAATACGCTGGATAGCCTTAAACTTAGGTTGGATGGTTATATGAGCAATAGGGGCTGGGTGTAAATGGGACTGCCCAGTATAGGCCAATAGGCCAGCTTCAGTTTCCTCCATTCTCATGTTCTTTTGCTCTTATGTACTACTCCTACCGTCACCTTTGTCATCCGTTTCTGGGGTTTACAAAAAGTTACAAATGTTAATACAATAATTATTTTTATATAAATGAAATAGTTCATTTTGGCATTAACACTGCACTACATTAAAAGAACTGATAATGTAATCCTAAACAAAATTTAATGTAATTTCTTTGGAGCAAAGTTTGTATACATTACAAGAATTTCTTTAAGTTTTCCATTATTAATCATCCAACAAACATGTTTCTTTAAAATTGTGATCTCACTGTTCCTGTATGGATGGATTTTTTCACATCCTTCCAGTAATATTTGTATCCTATTCCAAGTCTCATTATAACAGTTTTAACAGATGGTAAGTTTGTCTCATAAGTTCATTGGCGTTTTGTAAAACATAAAAATAGTGCTGAAAACTCTCTCTACATATGGCAATCACTTCTCTTCTTGCTTTTTCTTATTCCTCTCGTTCCAATACTTACATTGCAAACAATATCTATATAAATCTCTTCTGCAGCTTGTTTGGCCAATTTCTCAGCCATTACATTTAAATGATTCCCCTCATGTGATGGAATCCATACAAACTGAACACTACATTCCATTTCTTGCATTACTATGACCAGTCGTTTACAGATATTAACAATATGAAAGTTATATGGATATTTACTATTCAAAGCTGCCAATGCACTTTTACTATCAACAAAAATATATGTTTTTTTGTTATATTTCTCTGTAGCAACCTGGAGTCCTTCACATATTGCGTGTAGATCAGCCAGCGTGGATGAGGTGTTGTTACTACTGTAGTTACTTTACAAACTGTTTTATCTGCATAACTCTCATTGCTAAAATATTCCCTTATTAAAACACCACATCCCTCTGGACCGTTACTAAATACTGATACATCACATTATATATGTACGTACAGTGTTTCGCCTGGTAAAACTATTTATTTTCTCTAAAAGGACATTTCATAAATAAATGGGATGCTAATCATCTTTTTTCCCTTCAAGCTGTAAAATATCAACTACATTGCATCCTTCCTGCCATGGTCTAAACCTTAAAAAAGTTTGTGATGAAATGAAATATTTATCTACTCCATACTCTATCATAATATGATACATTAGCCTCGCATACTTGGACACATTGCCAAGATTTGTTCTTTCATTTAAGCCCATTATTGTATGGGACAACCTATTATCTCCTCCTCTCCTAATGGTCCTAAGAGTAACGGCTACAATAAGTTCCTTTAATCTATGTTCTATACTTGGTAAATCTACAGAAACTCAATCTCATTATTTTAATTCTAGTGTTCCGTTGAAAACCTAAAACACTTCACTTCAAGCTTTTGAATAACTTTCTTACTATATATTATAAGGATGGGAGCTGCCTAGTCATTAACTAAACGTAAAGTACTGAAATTGATACCTGCGCCATTTCCCTTCCATGCCAAAGCTCTTAAAGGTCTTACATACATTCTCCACGTATTGTATCTCACGTACTTTACTGTTGGACTTATACCCAATGTGCATCCCAAAGTATTTGTAAACATCAACGTTTTCTAGCCTTAATTCATTCAGAAATAAATCCGCTGGGATAGGAGAGTGAAACGTGAGACTGAGATAAGAAAGCGTGTCAGGTTTGACCCCTCATAAGCTAGCCATTTTTTTTTCAATAATTATAGGATCTAATTTATGTTACCAAGGGTAAGGTTAACATTACGAACAGCAGTATCCTAATAACTCTACAGTACAATATTATTGAAATGAGCAATCAATTTAAATTTAACTATTTTAAAAACATTATTCCATTGAATGGCATGATCAGAACCAATCATCCTTCTGATTAGAATTGTGTGTGCGTGTAATAATATTAATAATAATTCACAGTTTACAGTATTGAAAAAACTCTGCAGCCCGAAGGCTGAAAATATACATTGGACATAAATGACTTATTACATCCATTGACATTGGTGATTTAACAAAAGCCTTCATTAGAGAAAGGTAAAGGAGCATACAGTGAACATACAGATTAATGTTTACAGTGGAGGTCAAGTAGATCGTGTGCGCTGAGGTGTTGAACAGCAGACACGTTGTGTAGTAACTCCCTCACAGATGGTGTTATGAGGGGCATCACGTGGTGTAGTAGTTCTTTCACAGGTGGTGTTATGAGGGGCTTAATGTGGTGTAGTAACTCCCTCACAGATGGTGTTATGAGGGGTATCACGTGGTGTAGTAATTCCCTCACAGATGATGTTATGAGGGGCCTCACATGGTGTAGTAATTCCCTAACAGATGGTGTTATGAGGACCTTGACGTGGTGTAGTAATTCTCTTTCAGATGGTGTTATGAGGGGCCTAATGTGGTGTAGTAATATTCCATTTATCAGTTTTCGAATCGGTGGACGATGGGCACAATTATGATGTGGTATATCTCGACTTTAGCAAAGCCTTCGACAGAGACCCCCACGAAAGACTAATTAGAAAGATAGAAGCGCATGGCATCAAAGGTAATATCCTTAAATGGATTAGGGCTTGATTACGGGACAGGAAACAGCGAGTGAGCATAAATGGCACTAAATCGCATTGGAGCAACGTCACTAGTGGAGTTCCCCAAGGCTCAGTACTTGGTCCATTATTATTTATTATATACATAAACGACATAGATATCGGCATAGACAGCAACATAAGTAAATTTGCTGATGACACTAAAATAGGAGGTGTAATGAAATCTGACGAGGACTCTGCAAAACTACAGGAAGATCTAAACAAATTTTTCGAATGGTCGGAAAAATGGCAGATGAAATTCAATGTGGACAAATGTAAAGTACTCAGTATAGGAGATGTAAACAGGGAAACCAGTTACCAGATGAACAACGATGCCATTGTGGAATCCGACTGCGAGAGAGATTTAGGAGTAATGATAAGTAGGAATCTTAACCCAAGTAAACACTGTGTTTTTGCTCGTAACAAGGCTAATAAAGTACTTGGGTTCATACAAAGGAGTGTTAGTTACAAGACTAGCGAGGTCATCTAAAAATTATATCTAGAGCTTGTGAGACCTCACCTGGATTAGGCAGTTCAGTTCTGGTCACCGTATTACAGAATGGATATAGAATCCTTGGAAAGAATTCAGAGGAGAATGACAAGACTAATCCCGGGCATTAGGAACCTTGAATACAGAGACAGGTTAAAGCATCTTAATTTGCACTCCCTCGAGAGACGTAGAGTGAGGGGCGACATGATAGAGGTGTATAAATGAAAGTCAGGGTTAAACAAAGGGGACATTACAAAGGTACTCAAACTATCCAACCAGGAGCGAACTCGTAACAATGGTTTTAAATTAGACAAATTTATATTTCGGCGTGAAATAGGTAAACACTGGTTTGGAAACAGAGTAGTGGATGAATGGAACAAGTTACCAAATATCATCATTAACTCGAATACGCTGGATAGCTTCAAACATAGGTTGGATGCTTATATGAGCAATAAAGGTTGGGTATAAACGGGACTGCCCAGTATGGGTCAATAGGCCCACTGCAGTTTCCTCCATTCTTATGTTCTTATGTTCTTAGGTGGTGTTACGAGGGACCTGATGTGGTGTAGTAATTCCGTCACAGATGGTGTTATGAGGAACCTCACATGATGCTGTAGCAACTCATTCACTATGTGGTTTCGTAGCATCATGGGGACACCACGTGGTCTGGTGTCACAGGACCTCACTCACTCAAGTGAGTGAGGTGTGGTCCCAGGCCTCCCTATCGTGGACGGATTAACACATAGCTGGTGTTGTTGAGTCTCACGGGCAATTATCACTGGGCACCTGGGACCTCACTGTGTGAAGGTTAACTTGTGTACAACCCGGCTGTTACTGTTGAGTTGTTTTTCACTGACTTAAGCACTGTTCACCACTGTTCACCACTTTTCAACACTGGTTCCATTCCTTTCATAAATTAAATAATAACTTCTGGCGAGAATTTGTAGATATTCCCGTGGGGAGGAGGGGTTCAGGGGAGGGAGTTGGTATGGGCCAACATAACAGTTGACCTGGCAGCTCCCAGAGGAGCGCCAGGTACCTCTTGGCCCTTCAGTGGTCAAGGATGAAATGTGTGTGTGTGTGTGTGTGATTTTACTTTTTCCACCACAATGTTGCCTTCAAGCGCCTATGAAAACGTTCCAGACTATTATCTTGAAACTTGATATGCTTTTCATCACCGTAAGTTTAAGAACTCTACTGTTCAGATCAGCTCTTTAACATGACCTTCTTCCTTCTGCTCCTCCTCCTCCTCCTCCTCCTCCAGACACCTGACCTTTAAGCCATACGCGGCGGGGACGGAAGCAGACACCCTGCAGGCGTTGTGGGTAGCGCTCTCGTACCCATGACTTGACAAGAATAGCACGGTGAGCAACGAATTCACCTGGGGCCTACTTCTTGCGTCCCTCTGGATATTACCTGTTATTCTCATATGCATCTCTAGGCTTACATCACTTAATCTTTGTCATACTTACTC
Organism: Homarus americanus; assembly: GCF_018991925.1. Taxonomy (NCBI): domain Eukaryota; kingdom Metazoa; phylum Arthropoda; class Malacostraca; order Decapoda; family Nephropidae; genus Homarus; species Homarus americanus. The sequence continues at coordinate 412,792 of NW_024733734.1, read as the reverse complement.
ATTACTCTATTATTTGCTAACTTTTAAAATTGCATCGGTTTTATTTTTTTTTATTTTCTCTATCGCTTTCATTTTACTTTTATTAATATATTTCCTTCGGTTTAATTTCTTTGGTATTCCTAAAAGTTCAACTTTTTTCCGTCTGTTTTGTTTTATTTTATATTTTATCTACTATTCGGGTAACCGATTTTTTTGTAGTTTTGTGTTTCTTTTCTTGGTGTTTTACTGAAAAAAACAGGAAACTCTTGAGGAGTGATGTTTACTATAGTGTTGTCACAATCTCCACTTATTTTCATGAGTCACTTGATACAGAAATTATGTATCAGGCTATATATAAGCTAGTAAGCCGAGGACAGACAATAATGTATCACATACTAGTTGAGGACAGACACACACAAAATGACTCAGAAAGAAGTACAGTGGCGTTACGCTATCAGTAGGGGTTGAATCTAAGCTATGAATACCCAATGGTGGAGCACGTGAAAGGTACGGATGAAGAGGATGAAGGCGAGGGATGAGAGGTTAGTATGTTAGTATTATCTTTCATCCTCTGCATCTACTGTATGTACCACCACCGCTCAACGTAGCTCACGGAGGATTGACACTTGTTTCCTAGAAGTTAGGGGGGGGGGGGCGCTATTGCCCTACGCGGGAGGGAGGGCGCTGACGTTCTAAAAGGAAGGTGCTGGCATCCTACAACGGGAGGCAGAAACATTTTGCATGGGGAGACGCTGACGTCCTAGTTAGTTAGTAGTAAGTAGTTTATTGACAAAAGTTTAAATACATGGTAAATATATACAAAGCATTCAAAATACATTTGTCCATCAAAATATTTTAAATTAAAACATAACATGTAAGGGGCAATTTCAAAATTAACTATAGATTCCTAGTACTTCATGTACATAATTAACTAGTTCAGGCACATATATATTTTCATTTAAGAGTTCACTGATACTGAAGAAAGTCAGCATATGATACCTTTCACGACAATGTGCAGAGAGCGGACAATCAATCAACACATGTCGTTTACTTTGTACATGACTGTCGTCGCACTGACATAGTCTCAACTCTGCTGGTGTGCGACTCCACCTGCCTGTCTCTAGTTTAAGGTTGTGTGACATTAGTCTCAGCCTGGTGAACGACTCTCGCTGAAAACCGGAATAAATTTTTTTCTTAAGTATACCTCATGCACTATCATAAAAGAGTTCAGATCGAATATGCATGTAGCAAGTTTTGTAGCGCCAGCTGATCTCTCCATTACCAGATTCGCCACTCTGTCTAATAGGTTTGTGTTAGTCTAAGGTAATTGCTCTTGCCATGAATCTAAATCCTTGTGTATTTGCTATCCTACATAAATCATATACAAATTGAAGAGGTTGTTCCATGTCCATTGTATCATGTTTTGATTTCATAAACTTGCATCACCTCTTTGCGATAATGTCTTGCACTGGGGGAATACCTGAGTCGATCATGCACAGATTCATACTCGTGTTTTTCCTCACGCCTAACAAGTATTTCACCAGTTTATTATATTGTCTTTCCAATCCTTTCAAGTTATTGGTCAGCCACGACTCAGAACCGTATAATAATAATGACGTTACTGCAGAATCAAACACTTTTTTCTTGTATACAAATGGCATTTATGTGTTGGCTGCGCAAAAAATGGAAACTTATTGACCGTGGCTTCACTTGCTGTCTGGTGTAAAGACAGTACACTATAAATTTTTCCAGAGTCGGTGAACCAAGCCCCAAGGTACAAGTACCTGGGGTATAGCTCACATCAATTCCCTCTGTCGTCAGACAACGTTTATTTCTTTCTTGGCCGTTGACAACAAATAAATTAGTTTATTTTCATTCATCATCATTCCATAGTCTTTACAATATTGTAATACAATGCTAAGTTTCTTTTGACACATCTCCGTATTTGTTGCTAGTATTACAGCATCATCCATCGATAGTAAACCATGTAAGTTACCCAAGAAACCGTCTGTAGCAATTGCTCTCTTTATCATTTTTATCATATGGTCAATATATATAATAAACAACTAGCAGAATCGCCGCCCTCTGGGCGGCTCATCCGCTAGGCAACGGTAGGACGCCACCCTCTGGGAGGCTCCACATTGTCTCACTGTTCAGTCCCCAAAACTTCTTCTTCCATCAATAGTTATTTAACGGTGTATGTAAGTTCCACCATGTTTTTCACTACAAAGGTACAGCAAAGTATATTTTTTTAGCATTAAACTGTTATTATTTTATTGTCTAATCATCACTACATATAACACCACCCATCATCACTACATATAACATCATTCATCATCACTACATATAACACCATCCATCATTACTGCATATAACACCATCCACCATCACTACATATAACACCACCCATCATCACTACATATAACAACATCCATCATCACTATATATAACATCATCATCCATCATCACTACATATAACACCATCCATCATCACTACAGATCGGAAAGTAGTTTCCGAGATTCTCGTGCGGACGCACACACACACACACACACACACACACACACACACACACATACTTCTTTGTTTTATATGTATAGATATATCGATAAACAGCTCGTCGGAACTCCCTGGCGGACCCCGATAGACGCATCAACTATTGCTGCTCTTAATACATTTTTGGTACAAGTATACATGTACTTTATCGCCTTTAACATTACTTTTCCACATCCTAAACTCTTAAGGTGGTCTATCAGCTTCCAACGAGGGACTCTGTCATAAGCTTTACTATAATCTATAAATAACACATATAACATAATTTTTTTTATAAACAGCATAATCACACAATAACCTTAAAGCAATAAATAACCTGTTCAATACATCCTCTATTTTTTTGTCACCGGCTTGACATTTATCTATATAACACCATAATCGAAGTCTGTTCAATATTAACGTATCATGTATTTTCGCTAGAGTATCCATTATGCTAATTCCTCTATAGTTATTACACACCATTCTGTTTCCAGATTTAATCATAAAAACAGTTTGTTATAACACCACATTATCGGATGCCATATGCCAGTGAACGCAACATTAAACATTGTGAAGATAAACAATACCCATGATACAGGTAGTTTACTAATTATGCCTGGGTATATTTCACTGTAACTCTTGTTTTTGTTCATGCTTTTAATAACCCTGTCCAATTCTTGAATCGTAAACGGGTCATCTAAGACTGGTATGTAGGGCACCTTCTCTTCACCATCGTCAAATCCCATGTCTTGAACGTTCGTTGGGTTTAAAAGTTTTTCAAAATGTTCTTTAATTTGTTTATCATCCGGTTGTTCCACATAAAATAACTCAATGTTTCCTTTCCAATTAATCGATTTTAAAATCAATTTACAAACGTTTTCATCCAATAATATTTTCCATCGCGGTTGAGCCTCGTCCCACACGTTTCCATATCCTGGTTGTTGCTTGGCGAACCTGTTAGCTGTGCCCAGAAAGATGCGACATCCCTCTGAGATAGCTGCGCCGATATCATCGCCGATATTCCACGTCCCGTAGTGCACTCGCCAGCTCTTCGGAGTCAATTGCCTAATGACACAGACTCTTCCATAATTTATGCTGTGTTGGTGGTCGGTAGTATGAATGTCCTAACGCTGATGACCTCTCTAACAGCTGGGCCGCTGACACAGGATTATTGTTGTCGCTTATTAACGTGATGCAGAGTGGGGCGTGGTCTGAACCTCCAACATCCTGACACACATCCAGTTCTTCAATTAATTTTATGCATTCATCCTTCTTGATACACAAGTCAATTTCAGATATCCATCTATCCCTCCGTCTTACAAGGTGAGCCGCTGGCGTCGTGCAAGGCGATGCGCTGAGGTCCTACAAGGGGAGGCATTGACGTCTTACAAGGCGAGGTGCTGACATCCTATATGGGGTGCACTGACATCCTATATGGGGTGTTGACGCTCTACAAGAAAAGGCACTGACGTGTTACAATGGTGGCCCTGCCCTCGAAAGGGGGCTCTGACGTCCTAAGAGGAGCTAACTGACGTCTTAAAAGAGGGTTGCTGATGTTCTAAAATAGTGTTGTTGACGTCCAATAAGGGGGGCGCTGACTTCCAACAGAGGTCCTACAAGGGGGTGCTTACGTATTTCAAGAGGATTTCTGATGTTCTACAAGCGAAAGTACTGACGTCTTACAAGAGTGGCCCTGACGCACTAAAAGGGAGCACTGACCTCCTAAGGAAGGTTGCTGGCGTCCTAAAAGAGGGTTGCTGACGTTCTACAAGAGGATTGATGACGTCTTACAGGGGTGCTTTCATCTACATACTGGGTACTGACGTCCTGCAGGGGTGTGCTCTGAAGTCCTATTAGGGTTTGCTAACTTTCTACGAGGGGTTGCTGAGGCTCTATAAGGGGGCGCTCTCATCCTATAAAGAGGGCACTATCTTCCTACTAGGGGCACTGACGTCCTCTATAGGGGGCATTGATGACGTCCAATATACGGGGCACTGATGACGTCTTAAAGCGGTGTGCTTGCATTCTACATACGGGGTACTGACGTCCTACAAAGGGGTTTCTGATATCCCATAAAGGGGTTTTGATGTCCTATTAGGGTTTGCTGACTATATACGAGGGGTTACTGACATTCTGCAAGGGGGGTTCTGATGTCCTCCAAGAGTGTTGCTGACGTCCTACATGGCGGGCACTGACGTCGTATAAGGGGGGCGGTTGACGTACAAGGAATGCTGATGTCCTTCAAGGGGGAGTAGAAGTCCTTGAAAAGGATTGCTGACTCTCTATAAGGGGGGCACTGTCGTCCTATAGAGGGGGCACTGACGTCCAAAAGGGAGAGCACTAATGTCTTACAATGGGAATTAGTGAAGTCCTACAATGGGTGTGCTGCCGTCCTATTAAGGGGGGAGCGGCATCCTACGAGAGGGTGGCTGAAGTCCTACACGGGGAGGCACTAGCGTCTTAGTAGGGGGCGTAGACGTCATACAAGGGGGCGCTGACGTCCTTCAAGGCGGTTGCTAGGCATCTTACTGGGGGGCGTTGATGCTCTACAAGGAGGTGCTGATGTCTTACAGAGGGCGGTGACATCCTACAAGGGGGCGCTGAAAGAGGGTAGCTTGACGTCTTACTAAGGAGTGCTAACATACCACAAAGGGGCACTGACGTTCTGCAGGGGAGTTCCTGGCGTCCTACAAGATGGTTGCTTGGCGGCTTACTAGGGGGGGGGGGCACCGATACTCGACAAGGGACCACTGATGTCTTGCAGGGGGGCGCTGACATTCAGCAAGGGGGCACTAACACCCTATAAGGGGACGCTGACGTCTTACAAGGGAGTGCAGGATATGTAGCGTATCAATCAGCTTGAATAAAAACCAATTTGTAGTTTTGAATAATGGTTTAATATTTCCCCATATGAAACTGAAGTAATATATTTTATAGACACAATAATTATCAATGTAATGAACTATGAAGCTGGGATTGACATGCTGAAACTGTAGGCAAAAAAATTTCTACCAGGCAATTTTATCTGGAATTATTTTGATGCAATTAATCAGTTGGGAGGGAATTATGTTGTCATTTGGTATCAATCGGAGCGATAAATTAGCGAGAGTGTGAATTTTCCTCTCCGGAGACGAAAAATAAGTGATATTATTCCCTTTTATGGGGCCTCTGTGTTTGTTTGTCCTTTGTTGATCGAAGAATGTGCTGCATGAGGGTGTTTTTTTCCCTCTATTTTAGTTAGGATATTTATTGCTATCTTTCTGATTTTTATTGATATGATTACTATTGGAGCCATTAATATCATTATTGTAATGTAGTGTAATTCAGAGATGGTCATCTGTGTACAGGAAATGGTGTGGCTATTGAGGGAGACTGGAGGCCACGTTAAAAAAAGTAGTAGTACTATTATTATTATTATTATTATTATTATTATTATTATTATTATTATTATTATTATTATTATTATTATTATTATTATTATTATTATTATTATTATTATTATTATTATTATTATTATTATTATTATTATTATTATTATTATTATTACTATTACAACATTTTTATTAAGGCCTCAAGACTCCCCCAATATCCACACCTTCGCGGCCATTTTATTACCTTAAAATTAATTATCCTAATTCAAAAGTAGCTACCCTAGCTGTGCTGAGTTAGTTGAGCCGCAGATCTATGTGGGATTAAGTGATTGTTGCCTCATAGGCTATATCTGCGACCGTTGTCGACTTTGGGGCCGAAGACCTTGTTCCCCTGAGGCAGAGCAATGCAGACCCATGTCGAGAGGTCAGTCGACGTCTCAACCAGGCTGTAACGTAGGTTCTAAGTTACTACTACTACTACTACGACCACTATTATTACTACTATTTTTTATTTTTTATTTGTATTTTTTTTGCATGGCCTCCAGCCTCCGTCAATAACCACACATTCACCGCCATTTTATTACCTTAAAATTAACTATCCAAATACATACGTAGCTACCCTAGCTGTGTTGAGTTAGTTGAGCAGCAGATCTATGCGGCATTCAGTGACTGTTGCCTCGTAATCAATATCTGCAACTGTTGTCGCTTTAGGTCCCATGCTCTCGTTCCCCTGAGGCAGAGCAAAGCAGACCTAAAGAGAGAGAAGGACAGTCGACATCTCAACAAGGCTGTAACATAACTTCTGGGCTGCTGCTTCTAATCTGATGGCACCTCCGCGAGTCTGGCGTAGAAGCGTCTAGCGCTTCGTCCCATCCCGCCAGAGGTTGTGAACACCAGAGGAGTGAAGCTGCCTTGATCAACATTCAGAATTCTTTCCCCATATGCCTTATTTTGTCGCTCTCATTCCTCCTGTGTGCAGCATCGACAGCTAAGTTACGGTGACATGCGGTCATGGGATAAAAAATCCTGATGTCAAAGAAGGCTCGCAGTCCCCGCGTCCAGAATCCTCGAGCACTGACGTCAACACGGGCTTCGTTGGATGTGTTTGAAGACCTGTGATGGAAATTCTCACCTTCCGATGGAAGGAGGGTCAGTTCTATCCTGACATCACGACAGATTTCCTTCAACATATTTGCAGTAAGATCCCTTACTTCGTCATGCCTCATGCATATGAAGCCCCCTTTCTTGCACACCATGGCGTGATCGACGTCATTGGGAGGGCAAACCTTCTTCTGGCCTACCGTACCTTAGAGCAATGGCATCTGTAAATTCATGTTTATTAAGACTGAAACCATTTGCCCTTAGTGGTAACGTAGTTAACCAGTTCGAGGCGCCCACCTCCTGTGCTATAGCTCTTTTTTTTCCAATTCTCTGGTACTTGCAGCATCAATTGCTGCAACTTATCATTTTGGCCGTGCTGTCGTTCAGTCATAATGGACCATCGAATCTTGTTTTATTTGCTGGTATCCACCTGGCCTGTTGCGTTCTGAGCTATTATGTGGTCAGTGAGGGCTGCCGTGAGCTTAACTGAGTTTTGATGTTTGGTGGCAGCAATCTCCTCTGGATTGGTCAATCCCTTTCCTCACAGTTTCGGTGGTAGTGCAAGGAGTGATCTTTCTGCTGGGGTAAAGTGAAGATGTTTCACTAATTTGGTAATGAAATTGACTCTGATAGCTTCTTCCAGAGGGTGGAGGAGGGGACAAATATCAGGGATAGTGCGCATCAGGTAGTTCCAGCGATGATTGACTCCATGAGTGAATGCCGCAAAAGCCGCATGTGGCTCTGTGTTAACAATATCAGACAGAGCTTGGATTTACCTGACCCACTCATTCACCTTTCTCGTTATGTACTTGGTCTTGAAGTCCGTTGTGCCGATTACTGAGCCTAAGTGTCTTTGGACATCCTTTGCTATTTTGACCTCACTTCGACCAAACACCTCCATTACCCGTTCATAATGTTCTGACTTCACAATGAGGAAGGACTTGCTGGCATTTAGTAGGGCAGCTAAATGCAATTTTTCAAGAGAATCATGCAAATGGTAATAGAAGCACCAAATTTGGCATGGTAATTTTCTAATGGTCACTAGTCAAGTTTGCCTGATTGCCCATTTAAAAATCGAAGATGGCTCCATTTTTCAATGTGGCCGCCATATTGACCTTTGAAAGTTGAATTTTCTTATAGAAATTGATGTAGTTGGTCAATCTGAGTGATCTTGATGTCGATATGTATGTTTTCAAACATGCTCAGATGATTTTTTATAGTTTTAAGTCCATTGTAACATTTTTATCCACATAAAATAACACTTATTAAAAAAATATTACAAAAAGGAATTTAAAAAAAATTACTCACTATTAGCACTGGTTCCAGTGACTTCTGACAGTACATCTTTGTGCATTTACTGCTGTTCACATATGCAGCTGCAAAGTGCTCTGCAGGAAAGTCCAGAGCAAAAGCATTTGCATCTCTGGTTGCAGTCTTTTATACAGGAACATTTGGTCAGCTCCTGACAGCATGTCGCAATCGGGGGAAGAGTCGTCCAACGTATCTGCCATGCCTCTCCCTTCTGCGTCTATCCCCAGTTGACAGGATTGCTGGTTTCTGGATTGGAGATTGTTGCCTGGTCCCAGATGATACCAGCCTGGTAGGCAGCCCGCTTTGCATGTTCCTTGAGGGCTGCTTGGGTTGGTGGAATGGAGTCATATGGTCTCTGCTTGAGGGAAAAGAGATTTAGTCTTGCCTCATCTACACCAGTGGCTGCACTAGATCCAGCTTCTGCAGGTCAACATCAGTAACTGTTGTTGGAAATTGGCTGAGTTTGGTGAATGTTTCTGAAACTTCATCACAGACATTCCATGTCTGCCATGCAGATTTCTTTCCTTTCCCAAGGAAGCCAGACACAACGTCACAGCCAGTGAAAGCATGAAAGTATAGGATCCGACTAGCTTTCTTAGGCCCTATCTCAGAAACTACATCATGAACTGGAATCCATCGATGACTGGCTCCTTAGCCAAAGGCAATCCAGATGTTATCAAGATCAAGCTGCTGTAGTGGTGGCAATGCAGATACTGCTATGACGACCACGTCAGTGTCATTGGCTTTGATGATGATGGACTTGCTACCTTCCATTGCTGCATTTCTAGCATGCACAAATATTCGTGTGTCTGCTTCCTCATGACAGAATGGAGCCACAGCTTCTAGGGACTTCTCTGTGTTGCTAATGGCATCTTCTCCCTTTGTCACAACCACCGTGCTTGTCGTCTGTGCTTCACACATTTTCTCCGCGAGAAAATGTAATAGTTATGTCTTGTTTTTGTCATCTCGCTGAAAGCTTCTCCAGTTTTTGGGAGTTTTACTGGTTCCTGTAACTCTTCTCCTGATCCCCTGTCTTCGTTTCGACCTGGCTTCAGACTTCAGACTTGACTTTTTGTACACATCAAACACTACATCCACCCTATTGTATTTGGCACCATAGAACTCCACTTTGGGCAGGATGTCTTCTCTGGCATAGGCATCAAAAGTCATTGAGGTGCGTGGAGGCAGGGCATTGATCAGTGCTGAGCCATCTAGGATGATAGCATCTCCATGTGGTTCTCTCTCTATAGCAGTCACTTGTGCTTGAAGAATTTCAGCCAGACGTGACTTCTGACATGTATGAAGCTTGCCATTGTCACTGAGGGAGGCAGGAGCTGACTGGTTCTCATGCTTGAAGAATTCTTGCAAGTCATACTGTCTGTTCTGACTGGAAATGAAGAGTCGCGAGAACAGCTGACAGTCATCTTTCAGTACCTTGTCTTTGGAGCTGCTAACACCGTGGTCATGTTTGAAGAAGGAGGATCTGTTTTTCGTGAATGGATGGTAGAAAAGACATTTACCTTCATTAGTTAGTCCCTCTAAGGATGTCTGGAATTGCTCTTTTCCTCTGTCATGAACATCGGGCGATCCAACACCCAGCTGCTCAAGTCTCTGTCTGTAGAGTGTGACCAGATCAGCAAGTCTGAAAATGGGTGGTTCAGTACCTTTACTAGAAGCTTTCATCTGAGTGATGTAAGTGACCAATTCTGAGAAAGCAGTTGGGTATGCGTCCTTGTTCGGTTGAAGCTCTTGTGCTTCTTCTTGCTCATGAGCATTTCGGTGTGTTCTTTCTCGGTTGTACAGGTTTGCCAGGCAGCGAGGGTGATACTTTAGTTCTTGTGCTACAACATCTCCCGCACTTAGTTTGGCAAGGAGTTTTCCATCGCTAAGTGTCTTCGCACAATCTTTCAATCTCTTACTAAGTTTCATTGTCATTGCATGTCTTATGTTATCTCCCTAAGCTTCTTCCTCACATAGAAAGCATTGCCTTGGGGTCTCTTACCATTCGTGGTAACTGGAGATGTTCGGGGTACTTGGTTCTAACTACAGGAGCGAACAGAAACTCCTGTAGAGTTCTGTAGGTTTTATTCTACGGAAATATACAGGAGTGCGCTCACAAGAGCAGGTAGTCCTTACACTCCTATAGGGGTCAACAGACCTCTCTCTGACCTCTCAGGCGACATGTGGTAAGTGGTGCATTAGCAGCTTCCAGATGTTGCCAGGCACATTTATCTAAGTGTGTGGTGACATGAAACAGGGGCATTGCCACACGCTACTGACTAGAGAAGTAATGTGAATATATAGAGTACATACAACATACATAATATACATACACCTCCCCCCCCCCTTATACGCTCATAGCCAAGTCTTGAGCAGACCTTTTTCTGTGGATCCGTTCTGAGCGTCGAGGGGCTTGATCACTGGGGGGGAGGTATGTGACTCAGCACTGGTGACGGGGTCAGCGGAAGGTGTTACGGTGCGGAGAAAACGGCGGTTCCTTCATCACATACGACCACTGGGTAACCGCACCTCGTAGTCCAGTGACCTACCGAGACCCATGACTATGCCCACTTTGTCCCAACGTAGGGAGGTCGGGTCCTGGACGTGGACTTGGGTGCCGACACTCAACCTGGGGAGAGGACGGGCGTGGTCATTGTAGCGGGCGACGACGTCTTGAACACGTTCGGCGGCTTGGCGATCACAATCCTCTGCCTTGGCCTGCCACTCCTTGGAGAAGGACTGAGGGTGAGCAGGGACACAAGAACGTAGGGGGCGTCCATACAAGACCTAGGCAGGGGAGCGTCCGATGTAATTGCATGTGTTGCGGAGCTCAAGGAGACCCCGGTCGAAGGCCTTGCAGTCAATATTCCCAGAAGGGACAACTTTGAGGATAAGGTGCTTCAGGGATTTGACAGCAGCCTCAGAGTGGCCGTTGGACTGCTGGTAATGAGGCGTTGACAACACATGCCGGACTCCCCATCGGTCGAGGAACGCAGCAAAGTCCCGGCTTGTGAACTGGGGCCCTCCGTTGGTTCGCAGGCGCGAAGGAACGCCCACGTAACGGAAGTAGTGGCGAAACTTGCTGATGGTGGCGGCAGACATCGTGTCATTACCGCACTTGATGACAACCAGCCAACCAGAGAGACGGTCGACGATAACCAGGAAGGACTCTCCTGACACACAGAAAAAGTCGGCCGAGACAGACTCAAAGGGGCGGGTGGGGTTGTCATCACTCGTGAAGGGTTCCTGCTGCTGGCTGGGTCGTAGAACTTGGCCGGGCTTACACGCATGGACAGCATTGGAGATGTCGGGGTCGATGCCAGGCCGGAACACAGTCTGTCTTGCACGCCGTTTGGTGGCCTCGGCTCCACGGTAACTGTCGTGGAGGCGAGCCAAGGCGTGGGGACGTGAAGCAGTAGGGACAACTACCGAAGGAGAGGTGTCACTGGCCAGAGGTAGGGGTAGGGCGGGAGCAGGGTAGTTGCTGCTCCCTTTGTGCACCCTGTTGGCGTATTTTACCTCGAGAATCGGTGTTGGGGAGTCCTGGGAGATGATGGCCAACTCTTGGCAATGTCTGTAGGACAGCAAAGGAGAAGGGGACACCATTATGCACGTCAATCCAGGCTTGACACGACCTGTTGCCAAAGGTGACATGTGAATAGAGTGAACCTAGGGCTGAGGCCATCTGTGAACCATCTGCCGTGACGCGGAGGCCCTTGGGAGGCGGTCCTAGATCACTTGGAGAGACCCCCAAGCATTGCAAATGCTGGGGACCGATGACCGTAGCCTCAGCGCCGGTGTCGGGCAGCATCTCGAGGCAGGATGACACCCTCCCGTAGGTCACGATGACGCTGACGTGCTGGGGATCTTTGGTCCTGGGACGCGAGGAGGAGTACTCCCTCCTAATAAGGGTCGGGCTTTGTCCAGGGTCGTCGTGCCTCTGATTTGGCAGCTGTGGGCGGCCCTCACTGGTGGAAGGGCGCTGCTGCTTCCGCCGACGCTGTCCCTTGGGTATGTTTGTCGGGCAACACTTATCGTAGTGGCCCAGACGACCACACACGTTGCACTGGACGCGTTTGGCTCGGCACCGTACTGTAAGTGACCCGTGGCCCTTGCTGTCACAACTGTCGTAGGTAGACTCAGCAGCTGGACATACCTGTGTTCCGTGCTGCCTACCACAGCTGTTGCAAAGGGAGCGTGATGTGGGCGTGGTGGGCGTAGGCGTTGGGGTAGACTTCTTGTCTTTCTTGTATTGAGACATAGCCCGTACGGCTGTAGGGGGCGCTCAGATGGCAGAGGTAGCACACATGGCAGCCTCATAGGAGCGACATACTGTCAATACATCCTTAAGAGAGGAGGAAGATTCGAGGGAGGTGAGGCGTTGGACAAGCTCCTCGTCCTTAACAGCCATCAGGATCACCTGCTTCAACTGGGTCTCCTCGCACTGCTGGTGATTACCGGGACATATGTCTATCTCTTCCGAGGCTCTCATGCGTCGTACGTAGAAATCGTCAAAATCTCGCCATCCATCTGTCTACAGCTAAACACTTCCCTCCTGCGGAGAGCTTCTTTCCGCTGACATTTGATGTGCCGTTCTAGAACATCCAGTACCTCCTCTACAGACAAGAAAGACGTCGGGGCACTTGCAACGTATGTTCCAACACATGCTGCGTTCCCAAAGACAGGCACATACGTAGCTGAATGAGTTGTTTAGGCTGTGTCAAGCGCAGGAGATCCACCATTGTAGCATAATCAGTCCACCGTCGCCGCCACTCACGAAAAGTCTGGAAAGTCTCATCAGGCTTCTAGGTGGGTGGGAGTTGGACAACCGCTTTGGTAGAGGGCATTGACGAAGTATCTGAGCCAGTCGGTACCGGAGTAGTGGAAGGGCCAAGGGCTTGATTAGCAGTGAGGCTAGAAATCAAAGCTGCAAACCGTTCGTTATCTTCCAATCTCCGTTGGTGGTCCTCAGCACCTCTTTTCGCTTCCTCCTCGCGCCTTTCCTCCCTCATAAGCTTCATCAGAGCAATTATATCTGAGGACGAGGCTGAGGGTCGAGCGGTGTGGCTGGGAGATGTGTTGGGAGAGGGTCGGGCGTCGCGCTCTGACTAGTCATCCATCTCTGTAGAGCTGTCATCCGTCTGATTCATCCAGGCGCTTGGGACACCCCTGAGTGAGGCCCGGGGCATAATTACTTTATCTGTATATTGTATCTCGAATCAGTGTTGACCGGTCAGTCCGTCGAATCAACCAGATCTGAGACAACAAAATTAATTGAATACACAGATAAGTAACTTATATATATATAAAATATATATGAAGAAATGACCACAGTCGGTGTGTCCGTACGTGAGTTGGTGTGTGTAGGTGGGGGGAGCGTGGAGCGAGGCGGTGGGGGGTGAGCAGTGGGGGGTGAGCATTAGGAGGGTGAGTTACCCTCGAGGCAGCCGGGGACGGACGCGCTGACGCACCACTCCTCGCAAATGCCCTATATCAGCCTTCCACCTCAGGGAATCCTTTAAAACACGGACACACACTTTAGCGCTACACACACGAGAGGCACTTAAGAAACTTCACAGGAACTTGCGGTCACTGCACACTGCTCAAAACTCGTCGGTCATTCAAACGAATTTTTGGGGGAGACAATGGCGACGGATGACGAAGTTGAAAGAGGAGGTCTACCTGTCTTGATTTTACACGAACGCAATTATTTCCACTTAATCGATCACTTGATACTCACTGCGCCATGGAGATGTTCGGGGTACTTGTTTCTAACTACAGGAGCGAACATAAACAACTGTAGAGTTCTGTAGGTTCTATTCAACGGAAATATACAGGACTGCACTCACAAGCACAGGTACTCCTTACACTCCTATAGGGGTTATCTGACCTCTCTCTGACCTCTCAGGCGACATGTGGTAAGTGGTACATTAGCAGCTTCCAGATGTCGCCAGGCACATTTATTTAAGCGTGTGGTGACATGAAACAGGGGCATTGCCACACGCTACTGACTAGAGAAGTAATGTGTATATATAGAGTACATACAACATACATAATATACATACAGTATCTTGCTACTGCTGCTCTCCTCTGTAGCAACTGCAGAGGTTCGCCTTTTCTGAGCTCTATTTAACTTTGTGTTGTTGAACAGAAGTCTGCAACTCTCATGATACTGTGCCATGTTTCTCCTCAATGTCTCCTCTATCCCATCATCTTCAACAAGTCTTGCAGGGTCAAGCTTGATTGGCAGTGCAATGATTGAATGAAATAGAGGAATATTCCTTGCCAAGCTCTTGTAACCGTCATCTCCTTTTTTGGCAGGATTTGCATGTGGAGACTTAAGATCTTCCTTCTTATCCCATTGACAGACACAACACTTCGCCCAGGCAGTGAGGAATGAGTTGTTGGTAGATTTTGTGTCCATAACTATTTTTGATCTTCAGCGCCCAGGGTTTATCCTTTTACCCCCCTCATGAGCACTTTCTTATATGGGATAAAACTAGGTTCATGCCTTTTGCCATACACCTAATCCGATCGTTCATCCAGTGCCATTCGTCCCATGCGATCTGTACACCATACAGATAACTAAAACCCCATTATCCTTGGCTCGGCTCTCCCGCGCTGGCACATCCTGTCAATTCAGGTGCAACTGCTTAACTGATCTGGGGTTGGTTAAGCAGTGTTTGGGACACTAAGCTGTTGCAGTATGACATGCTTTTTCTTAGCTAACAGTGAACCCCATGCTGGGTTGCACAACAGTGGTGTTACTAGTGTGCCTTGGTAGTGCCCGACAATCACTCCCTCACATGCAGAGACCCTCTGCATGCTACCCTCACCTAGTTGGAAAAAACATAAAACCAATAGATAAAACCAGTCATAAATAAGACAAATATATATCTGAGAGTATCAGAAATAGACAAAATCAACTGAGCATGCTTGAAAACATACATATCGACACTAAGATCACTTAGATTTACCAACTACATCAATTTCTATAAAAAAAAATCATCTTTCGAAGGTCAATTTGGCAGCCATCATTAAAAATGGCCGCCATCCTGGATTTCCAAATGGCCAATCAGGCAGATTTAACAAGTAGCCAGCCCCTAAGGTATGATCATGCCAAATTTCATGCTTGTATCACCATTTTCACCATTTTTCCATTATCCGCTCTACTAATTTGGGTGGTACCCTATTTGTGGAGCATATGATGTTATCAGGTCCCACCACTTTTTGATGTCCTCCACTTTTCCTGCTTCTGTAATGTCGTCAGCATACGCCACCTGTGTGTTGGAGCCCGGCTAGGCCTATTGCGCACCTCAACATTGCAACAGTGTCCCCTTGCGTTGTTCCCTCAGTTGACTGTATGATGGTATCACCTCTTAGAGCTTTGATGTTTACTATATAGAGGTCTGATTGATTCCTATAGGTGTTTTCAACATACATTGCAAAGCTTGGACACTTCATCTTGATGATGTGCAGTGCGGCCTTGCGGTTAAGTATGTTGAATGAGCTGGAAGCATCCACCAGCAGAACTGCCTCACAATCACACTGCTCAAATATCGCTCTCATGGCGTGAATGGCAGCTTCCCCTCCAGCCTGGTGGCCAGCACAAACTTGGAGGTTCCCTGCCGCAGGTTCCCTTTACCATCTCCATTATGAATTTTCCAATGATCCGCCTGAGGACTTCCCCCACCCCCATAGGCCTACATCCTGGGTTCTTATCCAGGGGAATGAGGCGGCAGGCCATCAGAGCGTGGAGGTGGCGGCAGACATGCCCAGGCTGATGAGAAGAACTATACAAACTTATTTTCTGGGTGACCTAAATGCATGTTACCGTGTTTTCGGGCACCGACATCGCCGTAGGACAGATTGCAAACACACTATTGAACCACGGCAACGCAATACACTTTGGCCCGGAATTCCCCACATACATCAGAGCATGTCACATAGGACATCTAGACATAGTACTAGCAAACCAGCATCACCATCTTAACCCGCTAATGGAATCTGGCCGAATAACCACCAGTGACCATATCCCTGTCATAGTCATTCTCTCCACGTCTCCAATACAGATCCCTGCCAGGCTGAAGTACAACTACAACCGGTCCAACTAGGAGGAATTTAAACAAGGTTAAACAATCATCAAATCACCCAACTGCACAACAAACATACTTCCCAATAGACGACACACTAGAGATATGGTACGAAAACGTGAACCAAGCGTTTACAGAACCCAAGAGGGAAGCATACAGAGTTCATACTTGCCTTCGTGATTCATGCATTAAGGACGCAATTGCCAGAAGGGCCTTTTTTTCAGCAAGTTACATATAGTGACAGGATGATTGAGTGTCTGTGTTGGGGGGTCGGGAGAGTTCACGATACAAATTATCTGTTTATGACAAAGCGTGAAAGGTTCCTAATAATGTCAAGTGTCAGGCCTGTCTCGAGGAGGAGGGATACCTGGTGTGGGAGGGACGAGGTGTTGGTAATGGCAGAGGGGAGACAGGCAGTGCCTGGTCACACGAGATTTCATCAGCTGTTCCTGCAAGTGGCCGTGACGTCACATGTATAGCCAGCAGGATATGGTAAATTTGCAATTATATAGTTATAAAGAACTTGATCCAGTCAGAAAATTAAGAAATGGCAGGATTAATAATCACCGCTCTTCAGACAAAGATCCCTGCCACTAAATCTTAAATAAAAATTTAAAATATGCCAACAAGAATTATAATACGCCACTCTCTACCTAACATGACAAATAAAATTAACTATCATCAAGCCACAATGCAGGAATTAGTTGAGATCAAAGAAAATAAATAATTCACCAGTATTATAAATTCAGCGTCTGTGTTTGTCTGGGTCCCAAGGGGACGCCCAGGACTTAGTATTCTCTGGTTGGTCTGACATTGGTGGGGAGAGGTCAGGCGCTCAGCAAGTGATTCCCTGAGCACCGAAAACATCTTTTCTGTCGAGATTCTAAGTAAATTAAGACCTTTTACTGCAAGTTAGTAATATTTCAAGCAAAAACACAAAGTGGAAAGGCGTTAATATGTGTAATATAAAGTAAATTACGGGCATGATTTTCGAGGCTATTGGATTAAGGACATTGGATGTGTACTTCGGCTTTTGGGGAGTAATAAACTACACCGGCTGAGCGCACAAGTAATCAGGACAAATATCGGGAATGAAAGAGAGCGCCATCTAATATGTTGTGCAAAACATTCAGTACAGGAAGTCAGTATTACCCTTGTACAGTAGGTTGTCCAGGATTTGCGGGAAACCAGGTACCAGAAAATTAAAGTAGTAACCCCACAGCTGCACGTTTGGCAAGGAGAACTCTTCAGAGTGTGAATGTGATCAACTATCAGCAGGTTAATGAAGGTTTGGGCAGTATTTGAGGGTTGTGTTTCATTACTATCAAGTAACATAAGAAGGGAGTTGAGAAAAATAACAGGGGATTTCATTCAGCATGAACAAAATCATTTACAAAGAAAAAGATGCCTGAATAATATAGTTTACCCTCGCTACTTACTAGTCAACTAGATTTATCTTGGACTGGGGAATTTTATTCAGTATCACCAAATTATTGAAAAATTTCAGAACTCAAATAAGCATGTCTTACCCACATTTCGTAAGACAATTTGTGCCAAACGAAGAAACTTACACTAATTCAAATTAATCTTAGTTGGTCGGAAAATCAGTGGGAAACATCACCTTATGGGAACCTGAGTATTATTACAGAGTGAAACTTACAGAAAAAATCTAGAGAAAATCAGGAATGAAATTGTATATTGGGATAAAAATGGGGTACCCACTTTTGCTTGCCTATACAAGATTTGATATTAGGTAAGTATTGATTTTAACCTGATTTAAATAATTTTTTGGCATTTTATATATTTTTTATAGAAATTAAAAAAAGAGTGCAGATCTTTTATTTTTGTTATTTATCTGTTTCATTGGTGCGAACGGGTGTTTGAGGTGTTAAATCACAATTACGTAATTAACCCCAAGAAATAGTTAATAGTTAATAACTATTAAATATGAAAATTTTAGCAATATTTTCTTAAATTTTACGGGAACAAATTTCACATGAGCTCACTTTGAAGTTAACTTTCCTAGAATTTTTCCTCTCAACATTAGTGCAGTGATTCAGTTATCTAGTTGTGAGTAGTGCAAAAGACTTAGTTGTATTGTAGAGTTTAAAGTTTTTATATTATTTTATGTGTAGTAATTCTACAAGTGACATAACTTACTACATCACTGAGTTAATTCATTATCTATGATCAGTAACTAAAGGAAGCCTTTTTCAGTGATTTACCTAGGTTGACAATTAACTTAATTAAAAAAATTTGAATTAATTAAACCAAGAGGTATTAGGCAATGGCTGTCATAACCTAACCATATTTATTCCTTGTATGTGTACGATGAGTAAGAGTATTAGTTAGGTAACAGAGGTTGCATGGTGTCATAAATATCTGATTTTTTGTGCTTTGAAACATCTGTTGGTATATTAATTTGTCATATTAAAACAATTGTTCTGCAGATTCAAAAGGGTACTTTAAAACTGTGAAGGAAATCCATCCTGAATTCAGTCATTCATATTAATTAGCTAGAAGTAGAGTAACCACATAAATGCACCTTTACCAGGGATTCAGGATTGGTTTCTAATAATTCTAAGGTGGAATTTTATGATACATCTATGTATGCTTGTTAACTTTTCAGATATGGTATACGGGTGTTTTAACACACAGTTGCTGATAATATTGCTGCTATTTTTTTTTGTATCTTGAATAGTTTGTGCTGATGTAGATTTATTCTGATCTCTGTCAGTAGACACGTTTACAGGTTCATGGTGATTTAACAAGTGTTATACATTGTAAGTGAAATATGAGAATACTCCGATAACCAAATACCAGTAACAACTCAATATTTTTTGTTGCTTGTATGGAAAGCACTCAATACTCTATCATTTTAGTCACTAAATTCATACAGTAGTGAGTATAGTGACATTGAGGAGTGGATGGCTTAAAACAAAATCTAAATACAAAAAGGAACCATAGAGTGTATATACAGGGTATCTTTTAAGCATTGGTAACTTAGTGTTGTAGATGATTCTAGGTTCAGGTGGTGCTGCCTCATAACCTGAAGGCCTAAAATACATAGTTGCTGGCCCCAGATGGTGCTAGCCTTAGATGGTGTTCAATGTTTCTGACCTCATATGGTCTTGGTCTCATATGGTGCTCACCTCATATGGTCTGACTTCAAATGGTTTTGACTTCATATATTCATAACATGCTAACCTCAGATGGTGCTGGCCTCATTTGGTGCTAGCTTCAAATGTTACTAGCCCCAGATGGTGTTGGTCTTAAATAGTGTTGACCTCAGATAGTGTTTGTCTCAGATGGTGTTGCTCTCAGATGGCGCTGATCACAGCTAGTTCACCAATATGTGTGTGTGTGTGTGTGTGTGTGTGTGTGTATGTAAAATAATAATAATAATAATAATTAACGGTTTATTGAAAGAGCTTGGCAGCCAGAAGGCTGAAAATATACAGTTACATATTTGGGGAATGGGTTACGAATTACAAATAATATACAAGTAACATAAGTGACACAAATAAGACATATAATAACTAGATGTGGAAAGGCTCAAACTACAGTTCATTTCAACATAGTGACAGTGTAAGGAGCAGTGTTTACTGGGAGTGAATACACTGATTTATTACAAGTTATTGATAATTTTTACAATGGTTGGGACTGGGCTGTTCTTATAGCGATCAGTTCGTGCACGTATGGGCTGGATGCGGTTGTGGTGTCGAACAGCAATTCTCGGACAAGGGATCTCAGGTGGTAGTAGGAGCCGGTGTCGGGGATGGTGTAGAAGCTTCTTACCAAATTTGCAGATGAGGTCGTGGTGATGGTCAGTGAGAGTCGAAAGGGTCAGTGTGTTGAGCGCTTCTTGATATGTGGAGTAGGAAGGGGAGAGAATAATCTTGCATGCCCTCTTTTGCACTTTTTCTAGGTGTTTACGTTGTGTGGCATTTAGGGAGGAAGACCAGGTGGGGAGGCATAGGTGAGCTTGGGAAGTATGAATGTTGTGTAAACACTGAGGAGCTCGTGCAGGAACTCCGAGGGACTTGAGTCGGCGGAGGTGGAGACGGAAACTGGAGGATTTGATAACTTCACTGACGTGTGGTTTCCAATTTAGTTTGTTGTCTATGGTGACGCCGAGGAGCTTCGTGGAATCTACAACCTGGAGTGTGTTCGGACCTAAAGTAATGGAAGGAGGTGGGACAATGTCGGAGGAGAGGTTGATGTGCATAACCATGGTCTTGGTATGGTTGATGGTGACATGGTTGTTGGTGGCCCAGTTTTGGAGACTGTTCAATAAATCCTGAAGGGCGGTATAGTCGGGAGCAGAATTGTTGACGCTGATCCCAATGGTGGAGTCGTCGACATATTTCCAGCGAGCAGGGGTTTCTCTTAGGGCATCATTGATGAGCATAAGGAAGCAGAGTGGTCCCATCTTGGTGCCTTGGGGGACGCCACAGGTGAGTGACTGAAAGGTGGAGACAGCCCCTCGGAAGCGTACAGCTTGGCGTCGGTCACTAAGGAAGTCTGTAAGCCAATAGCTTTGTTGATGATTATATTGTGGTCGACTAGGTCGAACGCTTTAGTGAAATCAATGAAGGCGAAAGACGTTTTCGTTTCTCGAGATGGCGGTATATGTAATCGAGCTGACAGACAGTGAGTGGTGGAGGAAGTTTTGCCAAAGGTGTGTGTGTGTGTGTGTGTGTGTGTGTGTGTGTGTGTGTGTGTGTGTGTGTGTGTGTGTGTGTGTGTGTGTGTGTGTGTGTGTGTGTCTGTGTGTATGGTGTAATAAACTTAAAAGTCAAGATCATGTGAAGACATGATCAACGGAGGAAGAGATAGATAGAAAATAAAGAGTTGACAAAAAGACTAGTATGCAAAATCATATACAGGCAACTACTTATGTTAGCAATTATCAATTTAAAGACAAATAGACATATATTAATAGATGAATGAAGATCAAAACATACCGATATTTGTCAGTATATTTCGAATAAATGGTTTGATAATGGACAGAATTATCATGAGAGTAGCATAAATATTGATCCATTAATATCCTCTCCACGCGTCCCGTCAGTCCCCCACGTCCTCCTTCGCGTCCACAGTCTCCCCAGTTCTCTTACTCGCAGTCACCTAATCCCTAGTTTCTTCGGTCCAAGAAACCTCTACATACTCTCTCGCTTCCCATCCACCCACATTCTCCTTCACTCCCCTAGTCCTACTCCCCCTGTACCAGTCCATCCTCACGTCCTCCTTTGCTGCTCCAGTCCCCCAGTCCAAAATCCCCCTGTCCTACCTCCATCCTCAGTCCCTCATCCTATTTTTTCTCTCCCTTGTCCCCAGTCCCCCGTCTCCCTGTCCTACCCCCTCGGCCCCAGTCCCTCTGGCCTACCCCTCTCGTCCCCAGTCCCCCTTTCCTACCCCCTCTAGTCTCCGTCCCCCGTCCACTATCAATTCCCTTGCCTGTCAACTTCACCCAAGGCAGTCACCAGTCTATTCTGCCTCTCTGTTTACTTTGCAAAGTTAAATAACCAAGCTGAACATACGAAGGGCGGGAGACCTACCCTCTCCCTCCCTCCTACTCTCCGACTGTGAGAAGAGGATGGGGGAAAAAAAAGGGTGAGGAGAAGAAAAGAATGATAAAGGGACAATGGGGGTGAGAGAAGGAGGGAGAGGAAGATGATGAGAATGGGAGGGTGAGGGTGAATATGATGCTGTGTTATTGTTAAAATATACACTATTGTTATTTCTCCAAAAACAGAGGTTTTGTGATTTTCCAACAATATAAATTCCTGTGATTTTCTATTAATAAATATATTCAACTTTTTCCTACACATTAAAGAGTTATAGTAAAATTATGCGCGCCCATAAAATAACTTCTTATATATATTTTCTTGCTCTCAAATACAATTTTCTTCATGTATATTTTTTTTGTGTGTATTTAAGTAATGAGCTTAAATCTATTAAAAAAAAAGAAGTACCATAAAACGCAAATAAAATATCATTAAATACTATACAACTTACATGAAGAAAAAAATTAGTTATTGGACAAAATTAAAATACATTTCTAGGATTTATAATACAAATACTTTCAATATTTCCATGTTTCACCCCAGATACTTAATTAACATGATTAGATTTGAAATTCTAAAGGAATTCGAAATTTTCAAATAATCTTGCAGTCCCTCATCTGAAATGTAATTGAAAGGATTGGATTTTTAGGAAAGAGAGAGAAAAAATAAATTATAAGAGAGAAGCTACGAACAATATGATAAACGATGACAGAGGAAAGGGGAAAAAAACTGTCAATTAAGGTAAAAAATAAAAGTTACAGGAGTGGAACAAATTCTCTAAAAGTTTCTATTCCATTGGAGTTTTGTCTCTATTATACTTATATTAGTGTTCTTCGGTTGTTCTACTATTGTTCTTTATTGTTCCTGTTAGTGGTTCTGTATTTGTTTTTAAATTTGTGTTTGTTCTATAATATTTTACTTAATTTTGATATTGTTCATTTCGTCATCTTCTTTTCCTGTTAATAGTTCTGTTATACTTATTATTGTTCTGCTATTTATTTATGCACTTTCTTCCATTATTGGCGCTTAAGATAATAATAATAATAATAATAATAATAATAATAATAATAATAATAATAATAATAATAATAATAATAATAATAATAATAATAATAATAATAATAATAATAATAATAATAATAATAATAATAATAATAATAATAATAATAATAATAATTATAATAATAATAATAATAATAATAATAATAATTATAATAAAAATAATAGTAATAATAATAATAATAATAATACTATTATGCCACCACTCCTCTATCAAGAATTGGCCACTACTTGAATAAGAGGTGAGGCCTGATCGTGAAACAGAAAATCAAAGCCTTGCTACTAGTGGTCACAACAACAAGCAGGGCAGTAGGCAGTAGGCAGCTACCAAACAGGGAGGTACTACTGCCTGAGAAGATATTGGAAGCATAATGTATTGTCTAATGGTAGACCCTGCTGCTATATGGCAACACGAAAATTGTGACCAAGTCCCAGGTTGCTGATCTGTCTTTCTGCCTTATTTACACACAATTGCAGGTCTCAATTGTTTCTCTTACTTGACAACACAACATACATATAGCATTTCTCACTATTGATTTTTTTTGCATCTCTTGATAGTCATTTATTATTATTATTATTATTATTATTATTATTATTATTATTATTATTATTATTATTATTATTATTATTATTATTATTATTATTATTATTATTATTATTATTATTATTATTATTATTATTATTATTATTATTAAATTATTTTATTTTGCTTTTTATTATAAATTTTGTTTATTATGAATAATTATTACATTTTCGCCTCCCAGGCTCCGATGTGGGTCAGTGACCTGTGCCTGGGTGGGCTAATCCCCGTAAAAAAAAAAACCTACGCTACATAATGTAACAATGTCATGAGTTTCCCGCCACCTTAGAGTTCCCGCCAATTTCAAACCAATAGTATGAAGGCCTTAGGCCTGTTGTCGACCAATGAGAAAGCCTATGAGGCGTGACGTCATGAAAGAAGTGGTGTCCCTTGTGGGCTGACTCAGTTTCAAAAGCTAAGTCTGTGTTTGGTCAGAGTTAAGTGTGGGGTGTCCTGGGTGTCACCCACACCCTGCCTCCTCACCCTGTCCTCCCAGCGCCCGTCTTTCTGTTCGTATTTAGTTATTAGAACTTAGTGTAGTTGACATTTAGAGATAGATTTCTGTAAAGACCTTCCCTAGTGACCTGTTTCCTGCTATTACACCCTCTCATATATTTGAAAGTAATGACACCTGTCCCATGACATAACCACCTATAGCTTTCTCTCTCGCTATCCTGCATGGGTTACTTTCTGATTAACGAGATAGACACTATACTGCATAATATCATGAAGGCATTTAGAGACGTAATAATGTTAAAGAAAATGATATTCACATCTAGACATTCGGATTAAGGAAAATTTAGATCCCCCTTATTGAATGTCACATTGTTCACAATATATGGTCGAGTTGGGATTAACCTGAGATACCTAAGGATTATGGGTAACTGTAATCTAAAGGGTGTGTACACCGCCTCCGGCCTCATGACCCCACGATGTCTCATATTGATCTCACTTCCAGCCAGATGTAAATCCAGTATTTGCAGGTCTAGCAAAATCCTGCTAGTGGGTGTGAAATCCATGTCACTAAACTTCCCCACTTGAGTCATACCTCTGTCACTCACACACTAGAGGGAGAACAGACGACCATGGCTGTCAGTAACCAGCCAAAAAGCAGCAAAACCTGTTCTGGATGGCGACAACAATGTATCCCTGCCGGTTCATTCCAGTGATGCACTCCTCACCATACAGAGAAACCCGATGGGGAGAATGACGTAGTGTCGCTGCCAGCATGCCCTTCCGTCAACTTGGGTATGCCGGACGCAGAGATGTCCCCAGCTGGGATCCTGTCATCATTTTTCCAGCCAGGCCGCTAGCCCGACGACATCATCTGGTCGATTGCTGGTACCACATTCATCGGGTTAAAAGCAAACATCTAGGGACAACGGAGTCGACTTGGTGCCTCTGTTTGACCCAGGGTCCTTACCTTAATTGGTTTGGTAGGAAGGGGCTGACCTTAACTGTGTTGGTCGGAAGTCAACGTGTTGGCTACAGTCAGCATTTGCAACGTCCAAACTACTTGTGAACGACAGCTGCTAAAAGCAAGGAGGAGGAGAGAAGTGAGAAGTGGATGTCCAAGAGGAGTTACACATACTGTCCTGGAAAGTCCCTGTCCCGTTGGTAGCTCTATTAAGGATACGCCCCATAGACACCTACCGGTGTAGATGTGTCATGCCGATGGAGGGAAGCGTGCAACGGTGCAACACAACAGTTCACGAAGGTGTTAGTACAGATGGGATGGTGGTCACTGTGGCTACGAGTGATGCTGTGTGTCCTGATCGGAGTTGGAGGAGAAGGTTCTTGTGGAGCTGCGAGAAGAGAAGGAGAGGATCCTATGTCCTGTGAGAAGGACATTCCCAGTGTTGAAATTTGACTGACTGGTCCCCCCACTATTGGAACAGCTCCCGTTCCCGTTATGAGTTCTGAAACTAGGCCGCCCAGTAAGCTGCTACCATTGTGGAATGAGGCTATGCCGCTGAAATTTGTTACCAGGGAAGAGGTACAATCGATTTGTCTAATACGGGTAACTCTAGGCAGTTAGTGCGTAGTGAATAATGTAGTCAATAAAGTCCATGTCTCCAGAAACGATTTGTTCACTCATAGTAGCTGGAAGCTGAAAGGCAGTGAAAGTAAGCAAGTGTCTGTGGACGACCTGCCATCTGCAATGTTAGCTCTGTATCTCTGCCTGCTGCCAGATGTACCTTCATCAATTGTGAGATGAGAGACCAGAACAACAGAAAATAAGATATGCAAAGTGTGTGTGTGTGTGTGTGTGTGTGTGTGTGTGTGTGTGTGTGTGTGTGTGTGATAAGATCCATGATATACCAGAATATGTAATGGAAAATGTATATGTGAAATTAATTGAGAGAATGAAACCAAAATTTTAAGTAATTAAGATAAGAAGAGAAGAAACTCTGTTTTGAGAAGTAGCCTAATGTAAATTTATGTTGAAAATTTATATATTGAAATGTTAGTAATTTTGAAATTAATGTTGAAAATTCACGAAAAGTTCGAAAATTTATTTAAAAAAGTAATTAAACCTTTTGTTTTTCATTTGAATGATTGTATGATGAATATTTTCCAGTAATTTGATTTCTCATTGATTTGTATTTTGAGTTAATACCTAATTGATCTGAATTTATTAGAGCATTTTGACTTACCATTATTAAAGATTTATATTTTTGAGTACTATAATTGCTCATTTTTTTTATTGAATTGTCCATCATTAAGCTCTCATGATTTTGTGTTATTCGTATTTGACATTTTTATGCTTGTTTCCAATAATTTCTAGTTTTCTTTTCATAAATTCTAAGAGCATTTGAATATTATTTTGGCATTTCCAGGATTTATTTTCTTTCATTTGTGATATCTAGCGAATTACAGTTTGATGTGCAAATATTGAAAAACTTAATTTGTGTTGTCAATTTAATATGCTAATTAATTTTAGATATTCCTAGCTAAGATTAGGAATAAAAATATGCAAAATATTTTGTGAACATCTCACAAATTTTCATATAAGCCACCAGGGGGAGTATTGTAACAATGTCATGAATTTCCCACCACGTGAGAGTTCCCGCCAATTTCAAAACAATAATATGAAGGCCTTAGGCCTGTCTTCGACCAATGAGAAAGCCTATGCGGCGAGACGTCATGAAAGTATTCAATAAATACAGTAACCGTTAATAATCATCCCTCCCTTATTAAGAAAGATAAATTTGTTACATAAAATATGTTACATTAAATTTGGCACAGTAAATTTTTTTACAATAATTTCTTAATATAATAAAATTAGGGAACCTATTTTTAAAGAAAAGTAAAAGAACAAATGAATGACAAACTGCCTCAGCCTAAATTAACCAAAACCGAAACCTCAGCCTTAACATACACTTGAACAGTACAAAAGTTTAAACCACTCGTAGACCAGTGACCCACACAGTGCTGATATCAGGTTGACAATTATCAAACTATTTTACCTAACTAATACACAACATAGGCTGATTTTTTAATACTTATATATTATAAATAAATATATATATATATATATATATATATATATATATATATATATATATATATATATATATATATATATATATATATATATATATATATATATATATATATATATATATATATGCTGATAACCACAAGGAAAAACAAAACACGAAGTTCCCAAGCGCTTTCGTGTAATTCACATCTTCAGGGTGAGTACAAACTAAGTAGAAGTTCAGAACAAGCATATATATATATATATATATATATATATATATATATATATATATATATATATATATATATATATATATATATATATATATATATATGTAACCGGTCGGAATTTACTGGACTTGGGGTTTATTAAAGATTATAAGATGGTAATGGCAGTGGAAGCGCCCCTTTGAGAAAAATCCCGAACCAGCACAAGAACACTTAAATCTACTAAACAAAATGAATTGTCCGTGACCCGTGGAAGGATAGCGTCTGTGACTGGGATGAATGAGACACACTGTAAAATTTAGACACTTATATTCCCTCCAACACTACAAACACAATCAAATAATGGTACACCAATATGCGCACCTCTTAACTTGAACTTAAAACACTACTCTGGGGAATATAAGTTATACATGATATAGAAATTATTAGAAACTCAGGCAACAATAAATTTGAAGTATTAAGAAATGTTGCTTGCACACATGAAACAGGCCTTAAGGGCTTTCACAAAATAATATCAGTCACTTAGGAAATGGTATTAAAAAAATAGAAATTAAATACTCTACAATGAATAGGCCTTAAGGGCTTTCAACAAAATAATATCAGTCACTGAGGAAATGGTAATAAAAAATAAGAAATTAAATACTCTACAATGAATAGGCCTTAAGGGCACTCAACAAAATTTATAAACCCAACAGATGCACACTTCCTAACCTAACTTAACCACTACTCTGGGGAACAAAGGTTATACCTGAGATCAGAATTATGAAGAAAAATTAGATGCATTAAAAGAATCAAATCACAGTATCACTCTGGTTCCACTTAATGACACAAACATTCAAAAAACACTACTATCAAAATTATTTAAGAAATATTAAACTACACACGTCAAGATAATATCAGTAACTGAGAAATGGTATTAACAACACCCAAATATATTCACTATTATTAATATGTTACTGGGTCCACCAATACTCGTGAACCATGCTCCACCCAACTCAACATACACCCGTAATAAGGGAGATAAAATGTTCCTCTAGGTATCTCCTAGAGTCCTAGACTCATGGTCTCAATGTGTGACCATTAATTTACTCAGATAGCCTCAGTGTACTCCCAGTGCGTCCATAAAGCGGAAGGGAGTGAGCCAATCAGACCTTGTACAGTTGAGAGAAGCTTTAGCTTCCCGTTAGCAAGAGGGTTTCACTAAGCTGCTCGAGACATGTGGTGTTGTGAGCCGATGGAGAGGAGAGCTGCTGACCCACGATCGTCCCGTCGTCAGCTGCACCCAGACGGCTAGATTCCCTCAAGAGATCCTTGATACCCCGCTAAACAGTGACAGGCCTACACTGATCGGTCCAATGGCGACAATCGCCACTTGACCGGTCAACTCCGGTCAAGTGGGTTCTGACGGAAACCCTGAAATGAACTCACTGTTAGCTCTAGTTTACTTTATCACTGCCCTATCTAAACCCTGTCTGAGATTGAATGAGACTTACTTGTTATACTGCAATAGCGCAGCACAGGTGACTAGGCCACGTGACTATTTCTGTGACGGACGCGCAGGGACGTCTCGTATGTCTGAATGCTCCCCGTGACTGAGGGCCAGCCAGCGTCGCGTCTCCTCTCAAGGCGTTAGCTTAGGCCTACGTGACATATTTTCCGCCTAACTAATAATTCCTTGGGACACCCGTAACATTATTCAGACTGATAAACGATCTATAATAATTTCAAATTCAATAATAGTCCCTTAACTTCATGAATCGCATCATTATTAATTCGGCAAATTACATTTAATATCATATAGGCCTAGTTCCACAAACTCTCTCTATGTGCAGGGAGCGCTCTCTTCCGTCCGACGACCTTGAACGCTCAGTATCGCTAATGGCGGGGCATTCGAAATTACTCTAAATTATCTGAATATTACAATCGACCCCCCTAAAAAAAAGACAGCACTGTCCTCATGTGCTGAGAAAGCATACATACGACCCCCCTAAAAATTTGTTCTAAGGACTGCATCTCACCCCTTTAACATGCTAAACGCAGCATTCCCGTCTTCTCCACTTCTCTCTCCCGCTAACATATATATATATATATATATATATATATATACAGAGGAGGGTGAGATCAAGTCCACAGAGGTATAGGTAATGACCCTACTAATCTTCACAAAAGCACCGCAGCCGTCCGTAGTCAGGTCAGAGGGAGAGACTGACCCAACCTTCTCACCTGGTTACAAATCTTCTTAATTACAAAATTGTCCAATTTTTACATACCATTACTCAAAATCATGTTAACGGATTCGGTATGTTTAATGAGACTAGATTCTATAATGTTCCTACTGTCAATTGAATTACAAGGTAATATTGAGGAGGCATTATCCCAGTCAATGCAATGTTTATCATCCCTCAGATGAACAAACAAAGCATTGGATTCCTGGCCTTTCCTAACACTGTATTTATGCTGAAGATGTGATTTACACGGAAGCGCTTGGGAACTTCGTGTTTTCTTTTTCCTTGTGGTTATCAGCATATGCCTGGATCATGCGCACCTACAGTGATTTATTTGCGTATATATATATATATATATATATATATATATATATATATATATATATATATATATATATATATATATATATATATATATATATATATATATATATATATATATATATATATATATATATAATATTCAGAAATTTCAGTGTAATTTCAAACGCCGCGCCATTGGCGATGCTGAGTTTCAAGGTAATATGAGGGGGGACGACATAGATATCGGCATAGACAGCAACATAAGTAAATTTGCTGATGACACCAAAATTGGACATAATATTAAATCTGACGAGGACTCCGCAAAACTACAGGAAGATCTAAACAAATTTTTCGAATGCTCTGAAAAATGGCAGATGAAATTCAACGTGGACAAATGTAAAGTACTCAGTATAGGAGATGTAAACAGGGAAACCAGATACCAGATGAACAACGATGCCATAGAGAAATCCGACTGCGAGAGAGATTTAGGAGTAATGATAAGTAGGAACCTTAAGCCAAGTAAACAATATGTTTTTGCTCGTAACAAGGCTAATAAAGTACTTGGGTTCATACAAAGGAGTGTTAGTTACAAGACTAGCGAGGTCATCCTAAAACTGTATCTTGCTCTTGTGAGACCACACCTGGATTACACAGTTCAGTTATATGGACTAAAAATGAAGTATACATGGTACCTCGTGCTTCATACCAGCTGGACTCGGTAAAATGCTACTGACATCCACATAAGCAGCACGGGCAGTTCCCAATGAGAGGTTCACGGCGCCATCAGCTCGATGAACAGGCTTTGTGTGAAATATCACATAGCCTAGAAATATCACATAGTCTAGAACTGCTCTTGTGGTATGGTCGGTAGCGTTCCCTGGTCCCATGGTTTAGGTCATGGGTTCGAGTCCTGGCTGGTGAGGTCGTTGATTATATATATATATATATACATATATATATATATATATATATATATATATATATATATATATATATATATATATATATATATATATATATATATGCAAGTAAATCACTGTAGATGTGAATTACACGAAAGCGCTTGGGAACTTCGTGTTTTCTTTCTTTCCTTGTGGTTATCAGCATATATATATATATATATATATATATATATATATATATATATATATATATATATATATATATTGTTACGAACCCCTCCACCCAGCACTACGAACCACGCCATCTATTGTCTTGATCTACCTACCCAGCACCACGAGCAACGCCATCTAGGGACGAGACACGAGTATGACTCGTCTTAGTTAACACTCCGGGGTTTCCCTTCTCCATATCCTGGTTGTTGCGTCACTTCCTCCAAGTCTTCTTTGTGAGCTCCAATTCGAGGAGAGAGCACTTGGCTCTGGGAAGTGACCACAGGATCATCTATCCTCTAAACCTACGGTGCAGTGACTACCTACCGTCTTCTACAATACTCAGCCTTACTCGTCAGCCATCTCAGCTCCTCACTTAAGTATTTGTATCTTGTATTGCCTCCCCCACGTCCACTTGCTTCAAAATTGTTTATGTTGTATTAATATGTATATACTGTTAATGTTTAGGTTAAGTTTGGTTAAGGGTAATTTATAAGCTGAATATTTTGTTTAGGGATTTATGGTACTTTATTATAAACAACAAAAACTCGCATCCTTTGTCTACCCTTTTATAGTCAGATTGTCTTTGTTTTTTTGTTGTTGTTACCTGTTGGGATCTGGGTAGACGTATAACTATATTCTAAATCCCCAACTCCTAACAAATGGCGACCGTGACAGGACACGACCTTAAGTACCATATTCCTTCCTCCCTTGTTACTCAGTGTTAATTATTCCTCCCAGTCACTTCTGTTCACAATTGCTTTACGGTGGTTTAAAGTTTCCTTCATATGTGTGTGCATATATTGGTATTATCGTACAGTAAGAGTGACAGCCGTAGGATATTAGGTTCCAAGTGTCATAAGGCTTACCTGTTATTACACGTGGCAGTCGTGTAGTAAGTCTTATCGAGTGTAGGGAAGAATCCGGATCTGTTTAATGCCGTACCCTCACTCCAGAGTAGGCTGTTCCATAGTCACTAGTTTAGGGTGAAGTGATATCTTGGGACGCCCCCCTCTACCATGACCCCATAATTATAAAGCCTCAATTATTGTTCTTCTCATTATCTCATTCAGGGTCAATCATACCATTTATCAGGGTTGTTAATCCGGATCTTTGTATTAATGCCGTAATACGCCCTTCCTCTTTCAAGTATATCAGGGTTGTTAATCCGGATCTTTATATTAATGCCGTAATACGCCCTACCTCTTTCAAGTCTCTTATCCTTATCTAAGGATCTTCTCAGAAGAACAATAATCATAAGTGTAATTTCCCTAGGTATAACTTGGTTAGTTTTCGGGACTTTCTGGTTATCCACTGCCGTGATATTTTCTAGGGTTATCCACTTATCTTATATTTTGATCATTAGTTAATTTATCCTATTTTTCTTAACAATGGCCACCTCAGGTTTTGATCTCCAGGATTTTATTGAAAATCCTTCCGTAGCTAAATTACGTGTTAATATCCTGAAGAAAGAATGGAAAGAAATAGCCAACTATTACAATATCCCATTTTCACAGCAACTGACTAAGGAAATGTTAAAAAATCATGTGATTGAAGTGTTGGTTCAACAAGAAGTTTTAAAAGAATCCGCTGTTGACAGATTAACGCCCATGTCCAAGAAACTTCAACCACTATCCACCACCCCTCCTCACTCAGAAGTTGCCTCAGGTCTGGCTAGCCCTCAAGAAGAAACACAACGAATAGACGCCTTAGAACTAGAACGAGCTAGGTTCGAGTTCCAAATCAAAATGAAAGAACTCGAGTTGGAACAGGCCAAGTTGGAGCAGGAGGACAAGTTGGAACAGGCCAAGTTGCAGCATGAAGAAAAGTTGGAACAGGCCAAGTTGGAGCAGGCCAAGTTGGAGCAAGCCAAGTTGGAGCAAAAGTTGGAGCATGAGGGAAGGTCGGAACAGGCCAAGTTGGAACATGAGGAAAGGTTGGAACAGGCCAAGTTAGAACAGGCCAAGTTGGAGCATGAGGAAATGATGGAACGGGCCAAGTTGGAGCAGGAGGTTAGACTGAAAGAACTACAGGTAAGAGAGATAGAACTCACCTTAACATCGGAGTTTAAATCAAAAGAAGTGGCATTAAGAGAGAAACTAGCTGCTTTTAACCCTGCTACTGCTTCTTCCCTTGTTCCCGGGTTTGATGAATCCGATATGGACGGGTCATTTAGGACTTTTGAGAAAATAGCCGGGAAGAATGAGTGGCCAAAGGACCAGTGGGTGTCGGTGTTAGTTCCTAAATTATATGGTAAGGCTCGTAGAGTTTATAACTGTTTAGACCAGACTGATGACTATGATAACGTAAAAAAGAATATCCTCACCTCTTATGCTATCACGCCAGATGGATACCGGCAGAAGTTTCGTAAACTAACCAAAACCATTTTCACACACCTTTGTTGAGTTTGCTCAAGAAAAGCTTAGGTTTTTTAAGAAGTGGTTAGAGGCTACAGAGACCTCCACATTTCAGGATTTGTTAAACTTGGTAGTCCTGGAGGAGTGGAAGAGCAAGATACCATTTCACATCTTGAAGCATGTGGAGGAGCGTGGAGAGGTTAATTTAGGGCGTGCTGCTGAGCTGGCTGATGCATACGCTTTGTTGGTGGAGTCACTGGGCAGTAGAGAACGTGGTACTTCCCGACATGTTAGGTCCTCCTCTGATGATAACCTTGGGAACGTGAGTGGTAGGTCGAAAGGTCCCACACCTACTCCCCCCGATGCAACCAAGCTTACTTGTTCTTACTGTAAAAACCCAGGCCATACGATCCAGACTTGTAAACACCCAAAGTGTCGAATTGCTAAAAGTAGTTCCCTGGATCCCAAATCCAAACCAATAGCAAATACCAATGTGGAAAGGCCCCCATCAGGATCTCTTCTCTTCATTCACCTATGAGGGAAAAATTTCAATCATAGAGGGGTCTCGTTCTTTCCCTATTCGTATACTACGTGATACGGGCGCAGCATAATCTATCCTCCTGTTTAACGTCATTCCCGATATATCTACTGCATTTATTAATGAGTGTTCTAATTTCAGATCTCTCATCCCATTCTTCCTATCCTTTAGCAAAAGTGCACCTCCAATGTCCCTTGATTACTGGGGAAGTGCAAATAGCCATAAGGAAAGACCCAATGCCTGTGTGCGGCATTCATTTATTATTGGGTAATGACTTGGTAGGAGATCTAGTGGTTCCTAACATAAAGACAGTCGACTCTCCCTTACCTGTCAACTCCACCACTGACCTTAAAGAAACTATTCCTCATCTTTTCCCATCTTGTGCTGTCACCCGGTCACAGAGTGTGCGAAATGGGCCCTCTTCGTCTAAAACCACCTCTAATATCTTCCTACCCACAGAAGATCTGTACAATAAGACCATTAGTAAGGATGAGCTCGTTAAAGCCCAACAATCTGATCCATCTTTGAATAAACTTCATCATGCAGCAGTTGAGGGTAAAGATTTTAACACCCTTCCGTGTTTTTATTATCATGAAGGGGTTTTGATGAGGGCCTATAGGCCCCCTGAGCTTGCCCATCTAGACACGTGGTCTGAAATACATCAAGTGGTAATTCCCACCTCAGTCAGACCAGCATTAATTGCCCTTGCCCATGATGGTATTTCAGGACATTTGGGAATCCTGAAAACATATAAAAAGCTCCTCCAACACTATTATTGGCCTGGACTTAGGAAGGATGTGTCAAAGTACCTAAAATCTTGTCATATTTGTCAAATGGTAGGAAAACCAAATGAAAGTATACCAGCAGCTCCCATTAAGCCCATCCCAGTATTTTCTACACCATTTGAAAAGATTGTTGTGGATTGTGTGGGCCCATTACCAAAGACTAAGAAGGGAAATCAATTCCTGCTCACAGTTATGGATACCAGTACACGTTATCCTGAGGCTTTTCCCCTTAAAAGCATCACTTCAAAAAACGTAATCAAACATCTTTTGCACCTTTTCACTTCAGTGGGCATTCCTAAAGAGATCCAATCCGATCAGGGCACCAATTTTACGAGCAATCTTTTCAAACAGGTGATGAAAGACCTCAGTGTGGACCATTGTACATCTTCGGCTTACCACCCACAATCCCAAGGTTGCTTGGAACGGTTCCATCAAACTTTCAAATCAATGATCAAAAAATACTGTATAGAACACCAAAAGGAATGGGATGAAAGCATAGACTTGTTACTCTTTGCCATCAGGGAATGTCCCCAGGAGTCATTGGGTTTCTCCCCGTTCGAGTTACTATATGGGAGACAAATTAGGGGACCCCTTAAAATAGTAAAGGAGCAGTGGTTTGACACTCCATCTATTAAGCCCGCAACAGTTTCCCAATACATTGACACTTTACGGGACAAATTAACTGAAGTCCGAACCATTGCTCAGTCAAACTTAAAAAAAGTCCAAGAAAAAATGGTGAAGTCCCAACCTAAATTAGTTAAAAGATCATTTTCTCCAGGTGACAAAGTGTTACTCTTTCTACCCATTCCAGGCTCTCCCCTTAAAAGCAAGTTTACTGGTCCCTATATAGTTGCTAATAAACTATCTCCCCTCAACTATATAGTCCATACTCCTGATCGCAGAAAAGATTCACAACTTGTTCACATTAATCTCATGAAACTTTACCATTCCAGGCAGTCAGAGGAAGACATCCCAGAGGCTATAAGCCAACCTGTATTGCATACGGTTTTGTCAGGGCCGGAGCCGGAGACAGATGACATGGACCTATTGGAGAATTTAGACTTCCCTCTACCTAAAGAAAACCCTGCTAACAGTCACATACTCAACAACTTGGATGAGTATTTTTCTGTTCTGAATCCATCTCAAGCAAAAGATCTCACTAAGTTATTATCAACATTTCCTAAAGTCACGTCAGACCTCCCAGGGTTTTGCAATATACTTAAACATGATATTAAGCTAATCTCAGATGATCTACAACCCATTAGGCAATCAGCCTATCGACTAAATCCACAAAAAAAAGAGATTATGAAAAAGGAGGTAGATTTTTTGTTAAAACATAACTTAGCTGAGCCTAGTACCTCCCCCTGGGCTTCACCTTGCCTTCTCATTCCAAAACCCGATGGCACTTTTCGTTTCTGTACCGATTATCGTAAAGTGAACCAGGTCACTGTCTCAGACTCCTACCCTTTACCTTTGATTGAAGATATAATAGACAGCATAGGCTGTGCCAAATTTATCAGTACGGTGGACTTATTGAAAGGATATTATCAAGTGGGACTCACGGATAGGGCAAAAATAATCTCGGCATTTAAAACTCCATTTGGTCTTTTTCAATATTTGGTTATGGCGTTTGGCTTTTCTAATGCTCCGGCCACATTCCAGAGGGCCATCAACTACCTTATTCTGGACCTAGGTGGGACGTTCGCCTACCTGGATGACCTGGTGGTGGTGTCGGACAGCTGGGACGAACATCTGGTGCGTTTGGAGATACTGTTTGCACGACTGCAAGAGACTGGATTCACCATAAACCTGGCTAAATCTGCTTTTGGCCGGGCCACAGTGACTTACCTGGGACATATCGTTGGGCATGGTATGGTGAGACCCAAGGATGCAAACGTTAGAGCCATCTTGTCCTTCCCCACTCCAAGGACGAGGAAGGAACTCATGCGCTTCCTTGGGATGTGCGGCTACTACCGTCGGTTCTGCAGTAACTTCTCCAGCGTGGCTGGACCCCTCACAGACCTTACCAGTTCTGCGGTCCCTTACATCTGGAACCAGAGGTGCGACCAGTCTTTCCACCGCCTCAAAGCCTTCCTTGCCTCCAAGCCTGTAGTCCACCCCCCTCACTACACCTCGCCCTTCCATCTGCAAATCGACGCTAGTGGTGTCGGAGTGGGGGCTGTGCTCCTACAACCCGACCCAACCACTGATGCTCTTCACCCTGTGGCATATTACTCCGCCAAGTTGAAAAAACATCAGACCAACTACTCGTCCATAGAGAAGGAGGCCCTGGCTCTGGTGTTGGCAATAAAGAAGTTTGAATGTTACCTCCAGTCTTGCCCACAAACAACCCTAGTCTTCACCGACCATAACCCACTCACGTTCATCCAAACCAACAATACCTCCAACCAGCGAATCCTCCGCTGGGCTCTCCTCACCCAGCCCTATAATCTACAAGTCCGGCACATAAAGGGGGTGGACAACCTGATTGTAGACTCCTTATCCCGTGCTCCAGTGGAAATGCAGCAGCTACTCTCCAGACGCACCAGGTGATCACCTCCTTCGCGCCCGCGCTACGGAGGTCTTTGGAGGGGGGGTGTGTTACGAACCCCTCCACCCAGCACTACGAACCACGCCATCTATTGTCTTGATCTACCTACCCAGCACCACGAGCAACGCCATCTAGGGACGAGACACGAGTATGACTCATCTTAGTTAACACTCCGGGGTTTCCCTTCTCCATATCCTGGTTGTTGCGTCACTTCCTCCAAGTCTTCTTTGTGAGCTCCAATTCGAGGAGAGAGCACTTGGCTCTGGGAAGTGACCACAGGATCATCTATCCTCTAAACCTACGGTGCAGTGACTACCTACCGTCTTCTACAATACTCAGCCTTACTCGTCAGCCATCTCAGCTCCTCACTTAAGTATTTGTATCTTGTATTGCCTCCCCCACGTCCACTTGCTTCAAAATTGTTTATGTTGTATTAATATGTATATACTGTTAATGTTTAGGTTAAGTTTGGTTAAGGGTAATTTATAAGCTGAATATTTTGTTTAGGGATTTATGGTACTTTATTATACACAACGAAAACTCGCATCCTTTGTCTACCCTTTTATAGTCCGATTGTCTTTGTTTTGTTTTTTTTGTTACCTGTTGGGATCTGGGTAGACGTATAACTATATTCTAAATCCCCAACTCGTAACAATATATATATGCATATATATATATATATATATATATATATATATATATATATATATATATATATATATATATATATATATATATATATATATATATATATATATATATATATATATATATATATATATATATGCAAGTAAATCACTTTGGGTGTGCGTGATCCAGGTATATGCTGATAACCACCCCTGAAGATGTGAATTAAGCGAAAGCGCTTGGGAACTTCGTGTTTTCTTCTTTCCTTGTGGTTATCAGCATATATATATATATATATATATATATATATATATATATATATATATATATATATATATATATATATATATATATATATATATATATATATATATATATATATATATATATATATATATGTTACGTTTCTTTTGCGAAATAACTTACAACCATGCTAACCAAAGTTAAAAAAAAGAACAGGACCACTTAACTGTGTATCAATCGACACTAGCCATCCTAACCTAACCTAAATTAACATAACTTCTCACTTAACCTAACCATAAGGCTAGGTTACTATAGGTTGTCTGGCTGTAAGTTATTTCGCAAAATTACCAGCATGCATGCCATGAATTTTGCAAAATAACCGATTTCGCAAAAAAAATAACTTATCATGTTCAATTGTTAGGCGGAATCGGTTATTTTTCAAAATGACCGGCAATGATATTGGTAAAATTGCTAAATAACTTACAAACAGACAACCTAAACTAACCCGGAGGCCGCACAAATCATCGAGGGTGAGTGCCCTTTTTGGAAAGTTGCTGTAGTGGGCTAGTGGCACACACAAATCCTAGGAGGTAATACCAGCCAGTTAGGTCGCTATCGGCAGCCCACACAGGTCACCACACCACCACAGTGCAGCAGCTCTGCCACTCCATATATAAAAAGCTGAAGGATTGATCACGTCCTTAGTTTCGTACTAACTAAACTATTTACTTGCAACGCAAGGTTAAGTATGCCACTTCTTTTGATAAACACACCATAAACATATATATTAGTAATTAATCGTACTCACAGGTACGTACTGGTCTATGCTGCATTCAGTGACTGTAGCCTCATAGTCAATATCTGTCAGCTTTGGGGCCGAAGCTCTCGTTCCCCTGAGGCAGAGCAAAGCCGACCGATGGAGAGAGAAAGACAGTCGACATCTCAGCCAGGCTTTATCATAACTTCTGGGCTGCTGCTTCTGTTCTAAGATTACCTCCACGAGTCTGGCGTTGAAACATCTTGCACTTGTCCCATCCCACCAGAGGTTGTAAACGCTAGAGGAGTAAAGCTGCCTTGATCAACGTTCTGAATTCTCCCCCCATATCCCCTTATCTAGTCGTTCTCCTTCCTCCT
Organism: Homarus americanus; assembly: GCF_018991925.1. NCBI lineage: Eukaryota > Metazoa > Arthropoda > Malacostraca > Decapoda > Nephropidae > Homarus > Homarus americanus. Next base: position 373,609 of record NW_024733734.1, on the reverse strand, counting down.
GTGTGTGCAGCATCGAGAGCTAAGTTACGGTGACATGCGGCCATGGGATCAAAAATCCTGATGGCAAAGAAGGCTTGCTGTCCCCGCGTCCAGAATCCTCTAGCACTGACGTCAGCATGGGCTTCGTTGGATGTGTTTGAAGTCCTATGTTGGAAGATCTCACCGTCCAATGAGAGGAGGGTCGGTTCTACCATGACATCACGGCAGATTTCCTTCAACATATTTGCTGTGAGATATCTTAGTTCGTCATGCCTCATGTATATGAAGCCCCTTTTCTTGCACACCATGGCGTGATCGACGTTATAGGAAGGGCCACACACGCATTGGGAGGGCAAACCTTCCCCTGGCCTACCGTACCTTAGAGCATTGGCATCTGTATATACTTGTTTATTGAGACTGAAACCATTTGCCCTTATCGGTAACGTAGTTAACTAGTTCGAGGCGCCCACCTCCTGCGCTATAGCTAGGTTTTTTTCAAATTCTCTGGTACTTGCAACAACAGTTGCTGCAACTTATCACTTTGGCTGTGCTGTCGTTCTGTCGTAATGGACCTTCGAATCTTGTTTACTTTGATGGTATCCACCTCCCCTGTTGCGTTCTGAGCTATTATATGGTCCGTGAGGGCTGCAGTGAGCTTAACTGAGTTTTGATGCTTGGTGGCAGCAATCTCCTCTGGATTAGTCAATCCCATACCTCCCAGTCTCGGTGGTAGTGCAAGGAGTGATCTTTCTGCTAGGGTTAAGTGAGGGTGTTTCACTAATTTGGGAATGAAATTGACGTTGATAGCTTCTTCCAGAGGGTGGAGGAGGGGACCAATATCAGGGATAGTGTGCATCAGGTAGTTCCAGCGATGCTTGACTCCATGAGTGAATGCAGCAAAAGCCGCATGAGGCTCTGTGTTAGCAATCTCGGCCAGTGCTTGGAATTCACTAACCCACTCTTTCACCTTTCCCGTTACATACTCGGTCTTGAAATCAGTCGTGCCGATTACTGCGCATAGGTGTCTTTGGCCTTCCTTTGTTATTTTGACCTCACTTCCGCCAAACACCTCCATTGCCCGCTCATAATGTTCTGGCTTCACAATGAGGAAGGACTTGCTGGCGTTTAGGTGTTACCCTATTTGTGGGCCTCGCGATGTTACCAGGTCCCACCACTTTTTGATGTCCTCCACTTTTCTTGCTCCTGTAAGGTCATCAGCGTACGCCACTTGTTTGACCTCAGTTGTTTCAAATTTTATTGTGTGTTGGAGCACGGATAGGCCTATTGCGTACATTGCCATTGCAACTGGGTCCCCCTGCGTTGTTCCCTCGGTTGACTGTATGATAGTATCACCTCTTAGAGCCTTGTTGTTTAGTACATAGAGGTCTGATGGATTCCTATAGAAGTTTTCAACATACATTGCAAAGCATGGTCACTTGATTTTGATGTTGTGCAGTGCGGCCTTATGGTTAAGTATGTTGAATGCGTTTGAAGCGTCAACCAAGAGAACAGCTTCACAATCACGCTGCTCAAATATCGTTCTCATGGCGTGAATGGCAGCTTCCCCTCCAGCCTGGTGGCCAGCACAAACCTGCAGGTTCCCTGCTGCTGCCCTGACATTATCCTTTACCACATCCATTATGCATTTTCCGATGATCCGCCTCAGCACTTCCCCTACCCCTATAAGCCCACATCCTGGATTCTTATCCAGGGGAATGAGGCGATAGGTCGTCAGAGCAAAGAGGTGATGGTAGCACGAGGATGCCAGTTTTCTTGCAAGGACGGCAATGGCAGTGCAGAGATCACTTGCTACAGGGCCAAACGTTTTGGTGCTGAGGATGACTCTCCAACCGTTTGCGTCCAGACCTGAAGGGCCAGCTCCTCCTCGAGTCTTCAGTGCCATTTTCCACACCATCATTCCTGTTATTTTCTCGAACAGAACAGCATTTGGTGGGACATAGTTGTAGGTTATGCATCCAAGCTACTGTGCCGAGTAGTAACCTTGTAAATAAGCTACTGTGCCGAGTAGCATTTATATATATAATTACGTGGCAACACTGCACGTGTTATGTGGCAACATTGCCCCGAGGTTGCCATATGGCAAGGCAGTCTCAGTCTGACTGTGTGAGCCGTGCATGGCACACGCTAGTCACCACTTGTATTTCTCCTATCCCTTAATAAACGGACTTCAGTGTTACACGGTATTTCCCTACCCATCACTGCATTCTTCAGGGAACACTTGTATCCACCAATAGTCACCCTCGAACCTGATGTCTTCGTCTTCACTTGCAGGGGGATGTTTTTCTTTCAGTAGCTTTAATGTCTCTCTGTTTATAGACAGAACCCCACCGGGGGATTCCTCTGTGAGAGATCTTACCGCGGAAGACACTTTTCCCCCACGCAGTGTCTTTCAAAACTTTCTTGCAACTTCATCGGCGTTTTGCTTTCCATCACCTGTAAATATTAGTCTCTCCTACTACTACTACTACTACTACTTTATTTTTTTATTTATCTTTTTTTAAACGTGGCCTCCAGCCTCCCCAATAGCCACACGGTCGCCGCCATTTTATTACCTTAATACTAAGTATCCTAATACATAAGTAGCTATCCTAGCTGTGTTGAAGTAGTTGAGCTGCAGGGATATGCAGCATTCAGTGACTGTAGCCTCATAGTCAATATCTGCAGCTGTTGTCGGCTTTGGGGCCGAACCTCTCGTTCCCTTGAATACTACTACTACTAATAATAATAATAACAATAACAATAACAATAACAATAACAATAACAATAATAATAATAATTATAATAATAATAATGATAATAATAATAATAATAATAATAATAATAATAATAATGATGCTAATAATAATAATAATAATAATAATATAATAATAATAATAATAATAATAATAATAATAATAATAATAATAATAATAATAACAATAATAATAATAATAATAATAATAATAATAATAATAATAATAATAATAATAATAATAATAATAATAATAATAATAATAATAATAATAATAATAATAATAATAATAATAATAATAATAATAATAATAACAGTTTTACCTCTCTAGCACTTTACCCAAAAAGAGAAAAGAAATAATGAAATTGCACGTGTAACAAAGGAGACATTACTTTATTTTCACTCTTACATTAACCTAAGAGAGAGAGGGAGAGGGAGAGAGAGAAATAACCAAATAATGAGTCAAAGTGACGTCATTAAAGCACCATGGCGCTGGTAACTGATGTACAGTTAAACCTGATGATGATATTATATATATATATATATATATATATATATATATATATATATATATATATATATATATATATATATATATATATATATATATATATATATATATATATATATATATATATATATATATGCAAGTAAATCACTGTATGTACGCGTGATCTAGGTATATGCTGATAACCACAAGGAAAGAAGAAAACACGAAGAAGTATGTCTGTGTGTTTGTTTGTTTGTGTGTCCGTACGAGAATCTCGGAAACTACTTTACCGATCTGTAGTGATGATGGATGGTATTATATGTAGTGATGATGGATGGTGTTATATGTAGTGATTATGGATGATTTTATATGTAGTGATGATGGATGTTGTTATATATAGTGATGAAGGGTGGTGTTATACGTAGTGATGATGCATGGTGTTATATGTAGTGATGATGGATAATGTTATATGTAGTGGTGGTGGTGACGGTAGTATGTGTATGAATATTATGTATGTTGTATGTATACCATGTATGTACTCTATATATACACATTATTTCTCTAGTCAGTAGCGTGTGGCAATGCCCCTGTTTCATGTCACCACACGCTTAGATAAATGTGCCTGGCGACATCTGGAAGCTGCTAGTATACCACTTACCACATGTCGCCCAAGAGGTCAGAGTGAGGTCAGTTGACCCTATAGGAGTGCAAGGACTACCTGCCCTTGTAAGCGCACCCTTGTATATTTCCGTTAATAAGAACCTACAGAACTCTACAGGTGTTTATGTTCGCTCCTGTAGTTAGAACCAAGTACAGCGAACATCTCCAGTATGTACAGTGGTAGTGGTGGTGATGGTGATAACGGCATGTTTGTGGTGATAGTGGTAGTGGTAGAGACTTGTTGATAGTAGTGGTAATGATGGTGGTGGTAATGATGATGGTGGTAGTAGTGGTGGTAGTGATGATGGTGGTAGTAGTGATGGTAGTGATTGTGGTGCTATATGTAGTGATGATGGATGGTGTTATATGAAGTGATGATGGATGGTGTTATATATGTAGTGATCATGGATGATGCTATATGTAGTGATAATGGATGATGCTATATATAGTGATGATGGGTAGTGTTATATGTAGTGATGATCTATCTATATAAAACAAAGAAGTATGTGTTCTTGTTTTTGTGTGTGTTTTCGTTTGTGTGTCCGCACGAGAATCTCGGAAACTATTTTGCCGATCTGTAGTGATGATGGATGGTGTTATATGTAGTGATGATGGATGGTGTTATGTGTAGTGATGATGGATGATATCTAGTGATGATGAATGGTGTTATATGTAGTGATGATGGGTGGTGTTATATGTAGTGATGATGGATGTTGTTATATGTAGTGATGATAGGTGGTGTTATATGTAGTGATGATGGATGGTGTTATAAGTAGTGATGATGGATGGTGTTATATGCAGTGATGATAAATGATGTTATATGTAGTGATGATGGGTGGTGTTATATGTAGTGATGATTAGACAATAAAATAATAACAGTTTAATGCTAAAAAAATACTTTGCTGTACCGTTGTAGTGAAAGAGATGGTGGAACTTACATACACCGTTAATGAACTATTCATGGAAGAAGAAGTTTTGGGGACTGAACAGTGAGACAATGTGGAGCCTCTAGGAGGGTGGCTTCCTACCGTGGCCTAGCAAATGAGCTGCCCAGAGAAGTGTTCAGACACTCACCCTATCCACAAACATGAGAGTACATCTAGAAGGAGATCAGGATGCTGGACGTTTTACAAACCTTCTACTACAGATTGGGAATGGAACTTTCCCATGTTGATTCAGAAGGACAAATAATCATTCCTCAAGGATGTGGAAATGTTGTAAAGTCCTCAACTGAGCTCACTAACATGGTCTACCGAAACATTATCCACCACTACAAGGATCACAAGTGGCTGCGTGAATACGCAATTCTGGCACTAAAGAGTGAAACAGTGGCTGAAATCAACATGACTCTACTTAGACAGCTTCCAGGCTGTGAGACCTCATTCAAATCTGTTGATACAGTAATCGACCAGGGCCAAGCAGTCCAGTACCCTGTAGAATTCCTTAATTCTTTGGAGCCTCTTGGAATGCCTCCTCTCCACCTCACTCTCAAGATTGGAACTCCTATAATGCTCTTAAGAAAGCTTGAACCACCAATCCTCTGCAATGGCACAAGACTGGTGGTGAAGAACATGATGCCACATGTACTGGAAGCTGCAATACTGACAGGAAAAGCTAAAGGAGAGGACGTTTTTATACCAAGGATACCTCTCATCACCACTGACCTGCCATTGGAGTTCAAGCGACTTCAGTTCCCGGTAAAAGTGAGCTTTGCCATGACCATCTACAAAAGCCAGGAACAGTCCCTAAAGATGGTTGGCCTAAACCTGGTGTTTCCTTGCTTCTCTCATGGAAAGTTATATGTTGGATGCTCCAGAGTGGGAACTGGCAAAAAATCTGTACATACTTGCTGCTAATGGCAAAACCAAAAATGTGGTCTACCTTAATGCACTACAGTGAGACAATGTGGAGCCTCCCGGAGGGTGGCGTCCTACCGTGGCCTAGCAAAAGAGCCGCCCGGAAGGCGGCGATTCCGTTAGTGCTATCTAGTGCTATCTAATTCATATAAAAATTTGAAGATACAAATCATCTACGATCGATCCTGCAGCAAGGAAGAATACACAGATTTAGAATCTAGAATGGTTGGTAAAAAGTTTAAAAAATAAAAAATATCCACACTCCTGCTACCATGATGATTCTCTTGAAATGATAAATTAAAATTTATTCTCCCACTGCCGCTTTAATGCATAGAAGCCAAATTATCTCATCATCACCGACTCTTCATCACTAGGAGGCAAACAAAACAAGACAACCTAAAAATAAAACAAAAATAAATGTCCTTGCCGCTTCCTGCTGGCAAGGAGAGGCAGACAAACAGCTATTACTGTAGTATCACCCAGGCACTTCAGCACGCGCTACCCCCGACATGAAGCCACTTACTTGAGGTTGTTATGTGAGTACAAGTATCTTCGCTCCTGATGCTAACTGCACGCTGGGGCAGCAAAAACCCTCCTGTATTGTGTTACTCTGTTTAATTGTTTTTACGTTTCAATAAACCCTATTTATGCTCGTAAAGGTGCAATGGTTGTACGTGCTTATTGTGTTTTAGATTGTAATTGATTGTTTGAATTTAATATAATTATTGTCTATCTTGTAATAATTCGTTTATTTCCTGTCTTACCGGTGATATTAGGATTTTTTAACAATGTTGCCTTTATAATAGATGATTTATATTCCTTTGCGCTGAGTATAATGCCCCTGGGAGCAGCAAATATGTGTTGTATATTTATATATATTAATACCCGCACTGTTAACCGTCGGATTCACTACTTGTGATCACCGAACATGAGTGACTAACTCACTTCTATTGTGAATATCTAACAAGAGTGGTTGTTTTTCACCATCTCATCTTATCTTGCATATATTATTAACAGCTTCCTTCACACAGGACGTGTTAAGGACGCAGGAGTCTACTCAGTATCAAGGTCATATACTTTGCCCTTGTCACAAAAATTAATAAAAGTAACATATTGTAAAAAAAAAAAATAAAAAAGCTAGCAAACACCTGTGTAGTATTTTTGTCATGTCATATTTTCATAACAATGGCAACAACTGGTGTTAGTGGGGCAGCTACAATTTTTCAAGAGAATCATGCAAATGGTGATACAAGCACCAAATTTGGCATGGAAATTCTCTAATGGTTACTAGTCAAGTCTGCCTAATTGGCCATTTGAAAATCCAAGATGGCGGCCATTTTTCAAAGATGGCCGCCATATTGACCTTCAAAAGTTGATTTTTCTTATAGAAATTGATGTAGTCTGTCAATCTGAGTGATCTTGGTGTCAATATGTATGTTTTCAAGCATGCTCAGATGATTTTTTTTTATAGTTTTAAGTCCACTGTAGCAGTTATATCCACATAAAATAAAAATTTTACTAAACAAATATAACAAAAAAGAACTTACTAAAAAAAAGTACTCACTATTAGCACTGGTTCCTGTGACTTCTCATGACAGTACATCTTTGTGCATTTACTGCTGTTCACATATGTAACTGCAAAGTGGTGTGCAGGAAAGTCCAGAGCGAAAGCATTTGCATCTCTGGTTGCAGTCTTTTATACAGGAACATTTGGTCAGCTCCTGACAGCATGTCGCAATCGGGGGAAGAGTCGTCCAACGTATCTGCCATGCCTCTCCTTTCTGCGTTCATCCCCAGTTGACAGGACTTTTTTATAGATTAGGCCTACCTGAACACAGAATACTGACCTATCGGGGCCTGGGGGCGAAAATGGGAATAGCTAATAATAGCATAATAATAATAATAATAATAATAATAATAATAATAATAATAATAATAATAATAATAATAATAATATAACAATAATAAAAATAAAATAATAGTCATAATAATTCACACAATAAAATTTGAGGATAAAACAAACAAAATTAAATATAAAATGAAGAGCATATAATGTAATTGTATAATATTAATATTACTAATAAAGAACTATATATACAAAAACGAAAAAAAAAGATCAAAAGTGAGAAACGATATATGTATAAGTTAGAAGTACAATGGTAAGAGAATCAATTGAGACCCTGCAATTGGTGCGTGTAAATGGATATAGAAAGTCAGATCAGCAACCTGGGGATTCTGGTCACACTCAGGATGTTATATACAGAAGTACCACTATTAGACAAAATTATTATGCTTTTTTCCTAATATCTTCCTGCGCAGTAGTATTCCGTTTGGTAGCTGCTCACTACTCAAACAATAATTTCATTGTCGCATTGGTTTTCTGGATTGAGATTGTTGCCGGGGTTCTGCAGATGATGCTACCAGCCTGGTAGGCAACCATGGTATAGCCTTTAGTGTACGCTGCTGGTGGAATGGAGTCATATGGTCTCTGCTTACGGGAAAAGAGATTTAGTCTTTCCTCATCTACACCAATGGCTACACTAGATCTGTCGTACATGAGGACAACGAATCTTTCCAGCTTCTGCAGGTCAACATCAGCAACTGTTGTTGGACATTGGCTGAGTTTGGTGAATGTTTCTGAAACTTCATCACAGACATTCCATGTCTGCCATGCAGATTTCTTTCCTTTCCCACGGAAGCCAGACATAACGTCACAGCCAGTGAAAGCATGAAAGTATAGGATCCCACTAGCTTTCTTAGGCCCTATCGCGGAAACTACATCATGAACTGGAATCCATCGATGACTCGCTCCTTGGCCAAAGGCAATCCACTTGTTATCAAGACCCAGCTCCTTTAGTGAAGACAGTACAGATACTGCTATGACGACAACGTCAGTGTCATTGACTTTGTTGATGAAGGACTTGCTACCTTCCATTGCTGCATCCCTAGGATGCACAAATATTCGTGTGTCTGCTTCCTCATGACAGCATGGAGCCACAGCTTCTAGGGACTTTTCTGTGTTCCTAATGGCATCTTTGTCACAACCACCGTGCTTGTCGTCTGTGCTTCACACATTTTCTCCGCGAGAAAATGGAATAGTTCTGTCTTCTTTTTGTCATCTCGGAGAAAGCTTCTCCAGTTTTTGGGAGTTTTACTGGTTCCTGTAACTCTTCTCGTGATGCCCTGTCCTCGTTTCTACCTGGCTTCAGACTTCAGATATGACTTTTTGTACACATCAAACACTACATCCACCCTATTGTATTTGGCACCATAGAACTCCACTTTGGGCAGGATGTCTTCTCTGGCATAGGCATCAAAAGTCATTGAGGTGCGTGGAGGCAGGGCATTGATCAGTGCTGAGCCATCTAGGATGATAGCATCTCCATGTGGTTCTCTCTCTGTAGCAGTCACTTGTGCTTGAAGAATTTCAGCCAGCTGTAACATCTCACATGTATGAAGCTTGCCATTGTCACTGAGAGAGGCAGGAGCTGACTGGTTCTCATGCTCGAAGAATTATTGCAAGTCATACTGTCTGTTCTGACCGGAGAAGAAGAGTCGCGAGAACAGCTGACAGTCATCTTTCAGTACCTTCTCTTTGGAACTGCTAACAACGTGGTCATGTTTGAAGAAGGAGGGTCTGTTTTTCTTGATTGGATGGTAGAACAGACATTTACCTTTATTCTTTAGTCCCTCTAAGAATGACTGGAACGGCTCTTTTACTGTGTCATGGTGTGTACCAATCATTTTTGCAATATCTGGATCTACAATGTTCATTATGTCAAACACCAGAAGGTCAGATGACTCTTCTTGGAAAGGGTCGCCCATCTCCCGCAGCACCTTGGAATGTGCTTCCACCTTCTCAAAGAAAGATTTCTGTGCACTCAGGGTCTGCTCATGATGTCGGCTGCTTGTGGTGGCCCCATCTTTTGCACCTGACTCAGCTTCATATCCAGCAATAAGACGATTCACTTCAGGTCAAGCCACCATCCACCTACGAAGTGCTGCTGGGTCCTCAGTCAACCCAATTGCTTCTCCATCGCCTTAAATCACTGCATTGCTTTGTTCATGGGCTTGATCAATAGCAATGGCAGAGACTCTCTTCCTGACTTTTGGACAACAAAGTTCCCCTTGTAGAACTCCCTCGCTTCCTCTGGATGTTGTTGCTCAAGGATATCATGTCTCTAAGGTGAATTGGAAGCCATCGGGCATAATTAGCAATGTTGTCCGCAAAGAAGTAGGGGATCAGCTCTGAGAGTGCTTCAAGGTAGAGTTTGAAATTGCCTTCCCTGAATGAGCGAATCAACATGAAGATGTTGAGCTCCATGTCCAGCACAATGTTCCAGAATAAGAACTGTGAGCTCTCAAGCCTCCGTTGTTTACACCAGTCTTTAAAGCTCAAAGTTGACCTTTCAGACTCATCAGAGCAATAGTCCTGGTATGTCTCCTTCATCAGTTTGTACAAGCTGCATGCTGTACAAAGCCATCAGTATAATTGCTGTATTATAAGCCCATAACACTCGCCACCGCTGCCTCCGTGAGTACCGAGAGGCTTATTTTATACAGTGCAATATAGCCACAATGTCTCTAACGGACCGTCAAGTGCAAATGACCGATATTCAAACTTATAAAAACAGTGAGAGTTAGGAGTGTTAATTGTTTAAAGTAGTGGCAGCCAGGATATTAATGATTACGAAAGTACTGATAACCAGGAGTATTTATGTCCACGTCTCTCCTCCGAGGGCGGTGCAAGGCCAGGTAGTATATGCCTACTTGGGTTGTGACGAAGACTTTCGACTCCTTCAACTTTACCCTCAGTGGCTGCTTTATTCTCATCAGATACGGCGACAATTATCAGGGTTAATCAGGTACGTTTAAGAAGAATTCCAGTGACAACTAGGTGCGCTTATTATCTTAAGGTTCTATCATATATGTTTGACATCTTTATGGAGCCAACCAAGTATATTTGATATTTTCAGCTGCTAACAGTAACGCCACGACCAGCAGCCTCCATCCGTGAGTCGCCAGACGTTAGCCGCTGGCTACCAAGTTAACTTCACAAACACATCGAATAATCCACTCATTAACCACTGTGCATAGAACTTCCTCATCCCTATCTAATCACTGTATGGAATTTTACTGAACTTACCTGTGAGTAATGTCGATGTCGCTCACAAGAGTCGTGAACTCGTGGGGATTTTTGTCCCAGGGTACAGACTGGGCACATCTTTATGCCACTACTTAAGATCTTTCTGGTTAGATCTAAAATTCTCCACTGATGGTCCTTTATTTCTTTTAGGGAAAGATTAGCACTATTTAAATACCTATTCCCATCTTTAAATCAAGACACGAACGTGTCAGAAATATTTTAATTATTCGTGAAAGTGCATGACGTTTTCTCGATGGCAAATTATCCTAGGTAACTTTTGCTAATATTATAAATGATTTGTAATTTTGTTAACAGTGTATTAATTAATTTGATAAAATATAATGGAGACAGATGAACACTTAGTTCCAGTTTCTGCCATTCGGCACGCATGGGACCTCGGACAATGGCTCTGTAGGCCTGCCACGCGGCCGAGACAGCTGACGCTGCAAGGAAGAAGGATCCTTTAGTACTTTGGTACAGCCTCACTCATGTTTCTTTGTTCTTTTCTTCCAGGGGCTTTCGAGATGGAATTTCAAAATATGACATATATGTAGCGTGATATATCTCTGGAATTTTCCCATTAGGTTTTTACTATATTCTTGCCATGTAAGTAGTTCATCCAGAAATTCCTTCAGCCAGAAATATTCAGCTGTTGCTATGAGTCATTGTATGAGCAAACTATTTTTACCCGAATTTCAAGATGCATGATTATTTTAGAACAATATATGTAATTTTTTATTTTGCTTTTTTCTAATTCTCCTTTTCCTTCTGATCATTCTGATGCCAGAGATGGAAGCGGCCATCCCCATGATACCAGTTCAGCCCATCAACTCCTATGATGTGTACCACATCCTTAGGTACGTTGCAACACAACTGTAGATTCATGACTTAAAACTCAAAATACCAGATACATTGGGGATGTTGTACGTAGTTAAAAAGAAAAAATAATCTAAATAGGATGGTAACCCAAGCCTTACGGTAATTAACTGACGCCACTGAATTTAATGGCCGTGTTAATATCCATGTGTCACTGGATATTAGAATGACACTTCAATGCTACCCCTCTGTGTAATGGTCGTGTTGATAAACATGTGTCGCTGACTTTCGAAACGAGATTTCTGTACTTCGCCAATTAAACATACAGTGTTTATATTTTCATTTTATATTAATACTAGAAATATATTTACATAAATTTCTGGCTTCAGTGAGGTATTCGTACCACGTGTTACATCATGAACAGAGTTCTATCTCTCATTGTATTATTTGTTACTTGTGTCATGCCGAATATTAGAATAGTGTCCTTATCTGGTAAGAGTGATTGATATTTCAGACAACAGAATCATTATATTCAATCATATACAGAATATTACAGTTTTAGGATTGGTCGTAGAAGTGTAAGATTTTGTTTCACCCACTCTTCCTCTCACTCACTCTCACCCTCCCAATCACTCTAGACCACCCTCTCGATCACTCACCAACCAGTCTCATTTAATCTCATCCTTCCTCTCATTCACTCTCACCTTCCCTTTCCTTCACTCTCACCTTCCCTCTCCTTCACTCTCACCACCCCTCTCAATCGCTCTTACCTTCCTTCTCAACCGGTCTTACTCTCCCTCTCAATCACTCTCACCCTCCCTTTCAATTACTCTCACCCCTCCTTTCATTCACTTTCAACCTCCCTCTCAATCACTCTCCCCCTTTCCATCACTCTGACCTTCCTGTTCATTCAGTCACACCCCTTCTCTCATTCACTCTCACCCCTCCCTTTAAATTACTCTCACCCTTTCACTCTCTACTCACACATTACTTCTCACCCGACAATCAGATGGGCGGCGCAGTGGCTCCCCCAGAGTGGCACGGCAGCATACAGTAAACCTGACGCACCGGGTAGGACCGGGACTGAAGGACCTCACCTGGACGACCTACCACATCGTCCACACCCACAACGCTATCACCACCATCTACAACGTCATAGGCACCAGCAAGGGAAACGTGAAGCCAGGTAGGAGAGGAAAGGTTGCGTTGAAAAAATAGGAATGAATGCTATGACTGGTGAGTAGGATTTGGGGCTAGGACTTGTGGATGTGATTTTAGGCTAGGACTGTTGGTTAGGATTGAAGGATAGGACAGTTGAGTAGTAAAATTAAAGGCTGGGACTAGTGGGTAGGATTGAAGGCAAGGACTGGTGGGTAGGATTTATGGCTAGGACTGGTGGGTAGGGGTTGATGACTAGGACTGGTGGGTAGGATTGAAGATCAGGGTTGATGTTTAGGATTAAAGGCTAGGATACTTAGATACGGTAAGAGCTAAGGTTGATTATTAGTGTATGTGGCTAGATTTAACCTTATAGAATGCCAGGAAATTTATTCTGTCTAACCAGACAATTTTAATCAGTAAGGAGAAACCCTTGCCCTTTAAATAGTCCCGTCGAATGATTTGACGATCATATATGTGAATACGGAAATTGTCGGTACCCTAAGGATTTTTGGTGGATTTGTAATCATCACGGTCATAGATATCAGATCCAGGTGATGGGACTTTCACAGCATTGAGCAAATCCCGCAATTTGCATAAATCCAAGATGGCCGCAGCCCAAACTGGGTCATATTGGAGTACGACCATAACTATTGATAGGGAGAGGCGATATGGGTTTTTTTGGTGTCTACTTAAGGGGGTTCAGGTAAGGCGGATCTAATGAAGCCGTCAGAAATTATTTTCATTGTTTCCAAGTAACAGAAAACCTGAATGGCCACCACCCAAACAAGGTCAAACAGGAAAATGGTATATAATAATAATTGACAGGAACGTAATAGAAGGGTGACCTAGGTGTCTACATAGGGGTTTTCAGATATGGCGGACCCATTGAAGGTGTCAGAAATGATTTTCATTGTTGCCAAGTAAGACAGTTTCATTTATAGACAAAATTATAACTTTCCATTTGTTATGCCAAACATGAAAATATATCATAGACGAAATAAACCTATTTACATCTTGATCCTTGATCGATGCCACCATGTAGCTCATTGATTCTGTTACTGTACAATGATAAGAAAACTGCTTATGTATTGAGAAGAATACTGCTTATTAATTACATTCATTACAATGTTTTCAATTGAAGGTGTTGTCTCGTAATATAATGGATGCACCTCTTCATCTCACTATAATTCATGACATTCATTGCAATGTTTTAAATTCAAGGTGCTGTCTCGTAATATCACCTCATGTCACCGCATATCTGGAAAGGGTATGAGCATCTGCAACTGGATTATCTCATTAAAGTGACAGAAGCAAAGGAGGTACTACCGCCTGGGAAGATATTGGAAGCATAATGTGTTGTCTAATAGTAGACCCTGCTGCCAAATGGCATCACAAAAATTGTGACCAGATCCCAGGTTGCTCATCTGACTTTCTGCCTCATTTACACACAGTTGCAGGGTTTCCATTGTTTCTCTTACTTTGACAACACAGCATACAGTACATGCAGTATATCGTTTCTCACTATTGATCATTTTTATTTAATTTTTTTTAAGGTCCTCTATTATTATTATTATTATTATTATTATTATTATTATTATTATTATTATTATTATTATTATTATTATTATTATTATTATTATTATTATTATTATTATTATTATTATTATTATTATTATTATTATTATTATTATTATTATTAATATTATTATTATTATTATATTTTCGCCTCCGGGCCCTGATGTGGGTCATTGACCTGTGCCCTGGTGGGATAATCCCATAAAAAAAAAAATTGAGAGCCTGACCTCGCTTCGTAGCACCTGATATATACAAGTGGAATAGTACATGTAACATGGTGTTAGTAAATACATATGAAACTGTTACCACGATTATATATACAGTATATATATATATCCTCTGCAATGGCACAAGACTGGTGGTGAAGAATATGATGCCGCATGTACTGGAAGCTATAATACTGACAGGAAAAGCTAAAGGAGAGGACGTTTTTATACCAAGGATACCTCTCATCACCACTGACTTGCCATTTGAGTTCAAGCGACTTCAGTTCCCGGTTAAAGTGAGCTTTGCCATGACCATCTACAAAAGCCTGTCCCTAAAGATGGTTGGCCTAAACCTGGTGTTTCCTTGCTTCTCTCATGGACAGTTCTATGTTGGATGCTCCAGAGTGGGAACTGGCAAAAATTCTGTACATATTTGCTGCTAATGGCAAAACCAAAAATATGGTCTACCTTAATGCACTACAGTGAGACAATGTGGAGCCTCCCGGAGGGTGGCGTCCTACCTTTCTTTGTGGTTATCAGCATATACCTAGATCACGCGCACCTACAGTGATTTACTTGCATATATATATATATATATATATATATATATATATATATATATATATATATATATATATATATATATATATATATATATATATATATATATATATATATATATTGATGATCGTGGTAACAGTTTCATATGTTAGGGCGACACAAGGGGACAGACACAGTCAAGACAATCGCTTGATGGCAAATATGTAATTACTGTAATTGTAATTTATATCTACGTGACAATATAAGATATAATGGTTTTGATGGTGAGATAAGTGTTACAAAAATATTCATATCTGGACAATAGATATTTTTTAAGAGATAATTTAATGGAAAGGAGGGTAGTTTTTGCTCGGATGGGTGGGTTCAAGTTGTTCCATAACATCACACCATGATATTTTATGGAAGTCTGGGACTAAGAGGAGCGCATGGGGGAGTGGTCTTAGTAGGTCTGGGTGTCTTAAGTTGTACCACTGGTTATTCTGAAAATGGAAATAATTATTCTCAATGAATTGATTATTTGATTTACAAAGACATAGAGCACAGAAGTAAGTGTTTATATCTTCAGATTTTAACATTTTCAATTTAGCAAATTGTTCGTTAGTATGATCATTTTATTTATTTATTTTTTTCAAATAGGTCATTGTCTGTACCACTCTCTTCTGGATAATGATCAGGGGTTGTGTCTTAGTTGTGCCGGAGGCCCCTAGTGTATAACACTGAATCAAGTTTTGGTAAACAAGGTCATACTAGATTTCTTTCATTGAGGCAAAAATGAGTAACTGCCTATTATGATACAGGATCCCACACTGTGAATGGCTAGTATGTGATTTCTTCAGTTTAGTTTATCACAAGCAACATCCTCAAGGAATGAAGTATTTTATTCACATTTGAGGACTGTATTACCCAGGTACAGGTGGCTCAGATCTGAGGGTAAGTTTTTCATTCTGTGAAATATTGTGTAGTGGGTTTTTTCGAGGTTTAAGGTCAGTTGATTAGATATTACCTAATTTCTTCCTGTTCATAGTTATCATCAAGAAAAGGAGATCTGGGTGACTGGCATAGAGATTACTATTGTCTGCAAATTGGTTGTATCATACGAGTAAGCTGGAGTGAACTATATCATTTATGTACATCATGAACAGTACTGGGCTGAGAATGGAGCCTTGAGGAACGCCATACAAAATAGATGAGGAGTCAAATTGACGATTGTTATTGTGAGGGAAATCTGTTGATAGTATGGTTCAGGTAATTTGTTTCGGGCTATTCAAAGTTTTGGTTTACTCATTCACCGAGATTCGTTTCATTTGGAGCGCTAATGAGCCTCGTACAGATTCAAGAATGTCGGGATCTCGGTGATTCATTCAAAGTGTTCGTGGTGTTATGAATCCAGAACAGAGGAGATTTGTGTTCTAGAAGGTGAGTGGGTTGGTCACAAGACTTCCTTTCCTCAGCCAGCGCGCATCGGTAAGAGAACCCTCCACTTACAGTATATTACTGATTTGTATGTTATGTTCTTTTGTGATTTATTTCTACTGTGGTGATTGTTGATATCTTTCTCTTAATGTTCAATACCTGAACCATACTATCACCAGTTTCCCTCAAATAACAATCATCAATTTGACTCCAATTTGGGCTATGTTAATAGGATTTTAAAAAGGACTCTACCCACGTCAAGGGCCGGGCGTTAGAGGCGCCCTCATCAGTGTTCGTCAGTCCATGTCATCCAAGGGGACTACATGTATAACCTGACTTGTCCAGTTATGGGGACAGGTTTATCGTATCTCAGTTCAAGGGAGACTTCAGTCTACTAATCTCATCCGGATTGGGATTGGAGGTTGTCCTACCTGCAAATATGGAAGGATACTGCAGGTTGCAAGTGTGAGCGGACCCCCGATCAGTGGACGCTTACCACCAACCCCCACTCTTGGACGTGGTCAGTTTCGGAGTGGCGCGCCCCCCGAACTGGGGTCCGCACTTGCTGGGAGAGGATACTTTCTAAGCTATCTGGGTGGTGGGTATCGCGTGATGACCCGGAGAAGGTGGTGAATGTGGTTTGTTAGGGCCTTTCGGGTTACAGTGGCCGCTGGAGTTGTGTGTGCGTCTTGGAAGTTTTGAGTTCTGTTTCGGAGACTTTGTGTCACTTCGCAGTCGAAGAGATAGTGTTCAAGTGGGTTGGCTGCTGGCTCCTGACAGTAGGTGCATTCCATGACGTCATTTCCGATCATCTGCCAGGAGCACTTGTACCCTACTCGTAGTCGATGAAGGCTGACTTGGGTTTGTGTTGATGTTTTCTTGTCCGCGAAAGGTGGTTCCCCTTTTGTAGCCGCCAGGTACCATTTGGCTGATTGGGAACCAGCGTTGAATGCGTGAAGGAAGCTCTTTTGGATGCGGAGCTTGCTAGTCTTTCTGAGGTGATTCTTGATCTGTTGCACGCTTGCTGGAATTTGAATGTGTACGCTACTAGAACGTGTGGCTGCCTTGGCTGCTTCGTCTGCCACGTCGTTTCTCCCGATCCCTATATGACTGGGAATCCAGTGTAAGACGACTGGGCGGTTTTGTCTTTGGAATTCCTGTAGCTGTGCGAGGATCGAGGTTATGATGTGGACGTTGTCTCTTGGTTGACTGTGTTGCAGCGCCTGCATGGCCGATTTCGAGTCCGTGTGAATTATAATGGACTTGTTGTGTTGTGTTGCGGCGTGTTGTAGGGCCTTTGAGATTGCTACCAACTCTGTTTATAGGGTAGAACAATCATTAGAAAGTCTCCATCGGAGGGGCTGACCTTGGGTGTAGAAGGCCGCTCCGGATGTATGATGTTTTGGATCCACCGAGCCGTCTGTGAAGTATGTTGCTGCATCAGCCGGTGTCTCGGTGGCTATTGCTTCCAGAGTTATTTTTTTGAGGTCCTCCTTATGGAGGTTGGCTTTGCTATCACCTAGGTCGGTAATTTTTAATGTGGCTGGAGGAGGGCTCCATGGTGGAGGAACTACGTAACCATTGTCTCGTGTGTCTTGGTTGTT
>NW_024733734.1:290557-353057 GCF_018991925.1 Homarus americanus | reverse complement strand
ACATACAGACATACATACATACATACATACATACATACATACATACATACACGCAACACACACACACACACACACACACACACACACACACTTTCTCTCTCTCTCTCTCTCTCTACTACTACAAATAGTTTGCTGTCACTCGGAATCAAGTATGACGTCCATCCAGTTATGATGCAATGACATGAGTCATCAATGATGTCACATTTGTTGGTGAGTTCTGAGATGATTCGAGAGGCCGATGCAGGACCGGCATAAAGGGTGGTGGCAGCGTCTTTCCGGCGCTGGAGCTGGCGCTTGTTTGTCTCGGTATTCAGTCAGGCTAGCTCTAAAGTATTGATACCTTCTCGTGTGGTGCTCCTTCAAGCGTTACGGTGTGGAGTGTTTGTCTCCCAGGTGAGTGGGTCAACTTGGCACTTTTTCAGGTTTGACTTATGACAATCCTTATACCTTTCTGTTGCCCGCAAGCATTACATTTACCATTCTTTTGGTGACTGTAGAGTAACTACTTTAGCATTCTACTGTCGTTCATATAGGTAACATGGTCAGTCGAGTGTAGTTGTTCCTACAATTGGTGTTAGCAAGAATGCTGGGATTTTTTTTGTTTTGTCTTCGCAGTGAACTCGGAGGATAGAACGTAGACTGCGATGGAGGACCACTCATCGATACGCATGCAGGTTTGTAGATAATTTCAATTCCCCACAGCTGAAGACACGGATACCACGTCTGCTAAAAGCTTGAGAAGCACATCTGTTCTGATATTGAATCTCTTCATCGATGTCTGGTGTGGTGGACAGGTGGTAGTGGTTTAACATTAGAAAGTGTAGTACCCTAAACATAGGTGGATGGTGGATGTTGGAGGTGTAGCTGAACCAAGGACAAGTTTGAAGTATAACAAGTGAAAACTCGTACAGAATATATAGGAAGAATTTATAGTTGTAGGATGTTAAGTAAGGAAACTTTGGTAGCGTGGCCGATTAGTTATTTAACTGTTAATATTCTTAGGGGAAATCTTTTAAACACCAATTCTAGGTACAGATATTTATTAGATAACTCGATGGTATGGACACACTAATAGAACATTATATTGACGTTACTAGATAATGACTCTCCGACACAAACATGAAATGGATACAACTCCCACAATAAGTAACTCACCCCACGGATCGCTCTGACAATGACTCACGTGTGACCTGAGGGAGGCCTAGCGGCTGGGGAATGTTTCCAGGTGCTGCTGGACTCTGTCTCCTGTGGGAGACTCTGCTAGCTGTGGAGGGAAATCTCCCTCCCGACCTCGACTAGTGACGAGCGTGACTCCTGTCTCTGCCTGTGAATCTGTCTGACAAGTCGGCAGATGACCTCTCTTAATTAACACTAACCTGGTTAGATCTGGACAGCTGTGTTTGCCCAGGTGCGTGGTCATGTCGCCGGTCGGTAATGCTTCCTAATTATTACCACCCGGGTGTGTCTTGGCCAGGTGTAGTTTCTTTCACACGGTCATAACGCCAGGTTAACTCAGGTACCTTGTGGGCGTGACCTCTCTTGGGTCAGGTCTTAATCTCACCTTAATTACGAAGGGTGGGTCAACTTACGACGGTGTACACACCCGCACTTCCGGTTACTGCTATATGTGTTGTTCTGAGCTGTAAGCTATGATCTGATAAGCAATCACTACACCTCCCGTCAAGACTAAAGCTTCTATACCAGAGAACTGAAGACATATATAGACAGTGATCATGGTATTATCATGTGCAGTATCTAGAATCTCACATTTTACAAACAATAACCTTATAGATACTGGTATGTATGTTTTTCTACTGGCTTGGTTTGATCTGACAAAACTTACTATCGATGATATCCTGAGTCGTAAGTTTACCTCAAGGCCGAAATGTGCACACACCTGCGTAGATATTCAAGATGTACTGTGGGTCATATTGAGTTAGAGTGACAACGGTGAGGTCGTCTGCATACTTAGTTCAGTGATGGAAATTTCAACACCTTTGTTCCTGCCTGGAGTTGACTTATGTTTAAAAGTCCTTTCATCTGGTACTAGATGTCCACCCCGCCGGCCAAATTGGCCATTGTGTAGGACGCTGCCCGTTCATGCCTTCTTGGAGTTGCGTCACAATAACAATCGATTTTGCTCGGCAGCCAAAACGACTGTGGATCCGAGCTTCCTCGTTGACCGATTCGAAGGCATTTGTAAGGTCGATGAATGCCATGTACAGATGCGGTCAGAAATTCGTGGTTCATTCGACGTGCAAGGTATGGAACCCGTCCCACCCTTACTGGACTGCGATCACTGCCTAGACGCCCCTAACTAACACCGGTGTAGTTTAGTAATAGATTTAAAGATTTTTTAAATCTTTAGAAGGACTTATAGTAAGTAAAAATAACAGTGTTACTGTTGGGGTATGGGTCTCATGGTGGGACAATAAAAAAACATATAATCAGCTAATTGTGTCCACATAGCTCAACACCCCTTCCCCCCCCCACACACACATACACTACTTCCTCTGTTAAGTCTCGGGCTGAGTATCATTACATGGTGTTACCGATATGTTCAGAATTAAGGGGTGCGTTACTGCGGCAAAATACATAGAGCTGCGGGAGGAACACTTCTTGCCATCACCTTGGGCGAGGGATTTCCCTTTCACAGTTAGGCCTATCCTGTTTATTCATGTCAGGTGTCCTATCCACACTAGTCGCATAGTTCAGCGCTGGTTCGAGCGACAAGACTGCCTTCAACTCCTGGAATGGTCTAGCAAAGGAGCAAGCATGAAAGTGATCGAACACGTTTAGTTAACACCTGGGACGCATCATAGGAGAGAACTACGCACCAATTTGCAGATCATGTCAACGCCTGAAGATGTGAATTACACGAAAGCGCTTGGGAATTTCGTGTTTTCTTGTTTCCTATGGCACATACATGGATCACGCGCACCTACAATGAGAGAGATAATTTTGGGCAGAGACACAGGTTTGTAAAAAATATATATATGAATCTCTTGAGAAACTGCTTGTTCTTTACTGTGTTCCGGTTAACTCAACATAACACTGACCATTGTACTCTCATATCAAGGGCAATACCTCTTAAGCAGATTAATGTCTGCCTACATTCAGGTGTTTTTCTGATGTAATTTACATCATTATCGTTGAGTAAAATATTATGTTTAGTTTTATTGACTCCTAAGCGTCCACCATTATAATCCTGTCCAAGTGAGGGAATATCTGGTCTGAGTTTAGTGGTAGTTATTTTCTCATCAAAATTTCAGACTTGAAATAATAGCAATTAGTAAGCTCATCGGGTTCTACAGCTTTATGTAGTATGGCATCAAATCTGTATAAATTATTTGAGCTTCTTTTAACACTTCTGTAGTTATGTGACCATTACTTAATTCTTCTTAACCATGATTAGGAGTATTAATAACCAAGTCACTTGAGTCATCGTCAATTTGAATCAGAAAAGGGATTACAGATTAAGCAGCATTGTCCTCAAAATTTTCCAGGACACCAGCTGACGCCCTCGAAGTAGCCAATCATATTTTTAGAATATAAATGTGACGTTGTAACCGAGATTATTTAATTCGCTGCCACACCCTTCCCGACACACTTTTTCCGCTCCACTCCACTCTGTTCACACTTCCAGCTCACTCCGTCTGCTTAATTAACGCGTGAAACTGTAGTGGTCGACCTCTCCAGCGCATCTCCAGTCTTATCAGAGCCCAGCTAACCTAGGGTAAATCCCGTACCTGTATTTCTCTTACGTATAGAGACGTGCCGGACATAAATACAACTTAGTGGAACAATTGTATGTCCTTACTGTGCACTTTCCCAGTGATTCTTTATATTAGGACACGACACTCCTTCCTCGCCAGTGATCTCACTAGTGCTATGTGCGCTACTTCAATTGAAGGCCATCACAGAGTTCTTATTCATGTTCTTATTTGTACAGTGAGTGCTTTAACTTTTGTTTAAATTTTCTTATTGGTGTGTATTTTATAAATATTAAAATTAGCTATAGTTACAAGGGAATTAATAAACCTGTGTAACTACCCCTTTTAAGTGATTTCTGAGCATAGTGATATTATTACATTTATTGTATTTTTTTTTCATTTTCTTGGAACACAACTTATTTGTTCACGAGTAGGACTTACGGTTAACGGTCTTACCGACTCGTAGTCGCTGGGTATTGTAAGAGTTCTGTATTTGTTCATCTTTTTTATTTGTTACCGAAAATTCTACCCCATGGCAAAATGGTGAGCCAGTGTCAAAAGACCACAATCTGCGACGCCAGATATGTTATCCAATCAATCAATCTGTCTGAGAGATAGCCTATTGAACTGACACTTTTTGTCCAAAGAAGTTCATTTCATCCTGGAGGCCTGATTTTTTAACTTATAAGCTAGTTTATTTTTACCTTTCATTATAATTGATTAAATAAACGGGTATTTGAACATAACACCTGTAATGATAAGTTAACTTTTGTTAAATGATGAGCAATTCCAAGCTTAGTTCCTGCTAGAAACGTTGAAAGTTTTTGGTATTAATGCTTTTTACTTCCTCGTATCTAATATGAACTCAGTTTGGTTAAAGGATGATTTTTTTTTTCATTATTCATTACAATCTAGATTTTTGATGTTAGGCATTCGTAGCAGACCCATCTACAGACAAATTTTAGGGTGTGTGGAAACTTTGGGCATTCATTATAAGATAGAGTACAGAAACTCCAATAGAAAACAGGATTTATAACCCCCTCTATGGATAGGTGATGAAGATATATATATATATATATATATATATATATATATATATATATATATATATATATATATATATATATATATATATATATATATATATATATATATATATATATATATATATATGTAACAGGTCGTAATTACTGGACTTTAATTTCTCACTTGACTTGGGGTTTATTAAAGATTATTAGATCGTAATTGCAGTGGAAGCGCCCCTTTGAGAAAAATCCGGAACAAGCACAAGAACACTTAAATCTACTAAACAAAATGAATTGTCCGTGACCCGTGGAAGGATAGCGTCTGTGACTGGGATAAATGAGACACACTGTAAAATTTAGACACTTATATTCCCTCCAACACTACAGACACAGTCAAATAATGGTACACCAATATGCGCACCTCTTAACCTGAACTTAAAACACTACTCTGGGGAATAAAAGTTATACATGATATTGAAATTATTAGAAACTCAGACAATGCCTCATTAGACAACAACAAATTTAAAGTATTAAGAAATGTTGCTTGCACACATGAACCAGGCCTTAAGGGCTTTCAACAAAATATCAATCACTGAGAAAATGGTATAAAAAAATAAGAACTTATTAACTCCACCCTGAATAGGCCTTCAGGGCACTCAACAAAATTATATTACCCCAACAGATGCAAACTTCCTAACCTAACTTCAACTCTACTCTGGGGAACAAGGTTATACCTGAGATCAGAATTATAAAGAAAAATTAAATGCATCAAAGGAACTAAATCACAGTATCACTTGCAACATACGGAAGAAACTCATCTGAAAACCAGTTCCCTCATTCTCTGGTTTCAATTAGTGACACCACATTAAAAACAATACTATCAATATTATTTAAGAAATATTAACTACACACATCATACATCAGTAACTGAAAAAATAGTATTAACTACACACAAAATATTGTCACTATTATTAAGAAGTTACTGAGTCCACCAATACCCGTGAACCATGCTTCCTAACCTAACACACACATAGATTCCACCTGCACCCGTAGTTTAAGGCCCAAATCAGCCTTTCTCCACCTTGGAAATGTACCTCTAAGTTCCACTACTCCTGGGGCCAGTGTGTGGCCCAGTATTCACTCAGCTTGCTTCACTTTACCCCAATACATCCATGGAATGGAAGGGAGTGAGCCAATCAGACCGTTAGTAAATGGTTTTCACTAAGCTGCTTGAAGATACGTGGAATTGTGAGCCGAGGTAGAGGAGAGCTGAGGACCCCAAACGATCGTCACGTCGTTAGTTGGCCATCCAGACAGCTGGTTTCACTCCAACTCTCACCATACTCAACAGGTGGCTCAAACCCAGGTCAGTGAACGGTCATACAGCTCACCAATCGTCTCATCCCGCCAGAGGACGTTATCATACCGCGTGGGGTCTACAGAACCCTGAAAAACCCGGCCTGTTAGCTATTGTCTCACATCACCGTTTGTTCCTACCGCCCTATCAAGCTTTGTCTGAGATTGAATAAAACTTACTTGTTAATACTGATGTTAAATAAACGAAGGAACCAGGTCACGCGATCCGTCTCTCCTGGATACAGCACAGAGGTGGTCCTTGACCTCTTTCATAGCTCCCCGGCCACCTTGCTCCCTCGTTCACGCTTTCCGGGAGTGACTTATTTACCAGACGATTAAACTTAATTAGGACGTACTCAACATTTTCAGACTGGGAAACGATCTATAATTATTTTCAATTTAATAACTGATATTTAATTTCATGATTCGCGTCCGTATTAACTCGGTAAATTACATTTAATATCGTATAGGCCTAGTTCCACAACCTCTCGCTACATGCGGGGAGCGCTCTCTTCCCTCAGACGACCTTGAAAACTCAGTATCGCCAATGGCGCGGCGTTTGAAATTACTCTGAAATTTCTGAATATTACAATCGACCCCCCCTAAAAAAGACAGCACTGTCCTCATGTGCTGAGAAAAGTATGCAACGACCCCCCTAAAAAATTGTTTTAAGAAAGTGCACCTCACACCTGCAACGTGCTAAATGCAGCATTTCCGTCTTCTCTTCTCTCTCCCGCTAACATTCGACCCCCCTAAAAGAAACCAGCACTGCCCTCATGTGCTGAGAGAACAACTTAGAAACCATCCTTCAAACTCTGCCCTATTCCAACTCGCAGCCAGCAACTCCATTTCTTGCCTAGCCCAATTCAAAACCAACCAGAACATTCAAGCTCCCCTTTTGCCTGGCCCTTAAGTTAGAGAACCAATGTCAAAAATAATTCCAAATCCACATCCTGCATACTCTCCTTTAGCCTGGCCCTTGCACTAGAGAACCAATGTCAAACAATACTCAGTCCAAATCAAACTTGCTCTTCTTTGGCCTGGCCCTTGCACTAGAGAACCAATGTCAAACAATACTCGGTCCAAATCAAACATGCTCTCCTTTTGCCCGGCCCTTGAACTAAGAGGAACCAATGTCAAAACAATACTCAGTCCACACGAACGCTCTCACGTCTTCAACGATCGACTCAATCCACGTCTCCGAACCCCATGCCGGCAGACCAGCCCTCTGACAATGTACCAGTCCATATTTGTGAGGCCCTGGCCATTACAACCGTCCACTCAATCCCGCTCATGACAGAAAGCCAATCCCGCTCATGACAGCAACTCAATCCCGCTCATGACACCAACCACTACTCAACGCACCTTTCCGACCTAGCCATCTCTCCAATCCCTTCTGCCCTACTCACGACTCCTCCAACTCACCCTCGACAACCTGCATTTTCTTATTAACCTGCACCTCTCTGAACTACTACTACTCTTCTGCCACCCCACACCTTCCGCAGCTGGCTATGTAATCCCGCACTGTTTTTCCCATGTCTGGCCAAAACCCTCGCTCCTTCACCAGCGACAGAGTACCATCTCGCCCCTCATGTCCCACCTCGTCGTGGCAGGCTCTAATCAAAGCCTCCTGCAAGTTTGAAGATAACACTGGCACCTCCCTCTATAGATTCTTCCCTTCGGGTTTTCTATGCCAGACAACCTCTTCTCTTACGATCAAGGAATTCCTCGCTCGGTACATCTTGCGGAAGTCATCATTTTGGAGCTCTACCTGTACCTCGTCCTCCGGCAGCTCTCCCGCCACCCATCTTCGCATTTTTGTAACATAGTTCATGCCTTCTTGCTCCCTACGCAGCCCATCCATCGTCCACAGCTCCTTCCTTCCTGCCCCGTGCTCCTCTACTACATGCATAGCTGTATACTCTTCTTCGCTATCTTCCTCGTGTTACGTGGGGATTCTAGATAGAGTATCCGCCACAATGTTGTTTTTTCCCGGCTTGTACTCTATAGTAAAGTTGAACTGCTCGAGTTCCGCATTCCACCTACTTTCCACGGCACCCAGCTTAGCCTTCTCTTGGTAACTGAGTGGGTTGTTTTCTGTATAGACCGTGAAATGTTTCCCCGCCAAATAATCCCTGAATTTATCTACTACGGCCCACTTGAGTGCTAACATCTCTAACTTACGAGAACTATAGTTGTACATGTTGCGTTCTGAGTTCCTCAGGCCCCGACTTGCATAGCACACCGGATGCAACCTGCTATCCTTCCGCTGGGACAGCACCGCACCTAGCCCACTAAAACTTGCATCTGTCTCTTATATAAACTCCTGAGTGAAATCTGGGCAAGCCAACACCGGTGTCTGCATCACCTTGTCTTTCAGTTTCTCAAAAGCCTGCTGCTGTTCCTCTCCCCATTCACTATCTACCTGATCCTTAGATTTCCCATGCATCAACGCATGCAGTGGAGCAGCTATTTGGGCAAACCCTTTAACAAATTTCCTATAAAATGATGTGAACCCTACAAAAGACCGCACATCTTTCACCGTCTGAGGGACTGGCCAATCTCTTACTACCCTAATTTTCTCAGGATCAGCTGTGATGCCTTTAGCTGACACCTGATATCCTAAATAACTTACTTTGGAAGCCATTATTTCACACTTTTTAGGTTTAAATCTTAAGTTATTCTCCCTCATCCTGCAAAATAATTCCCTCAATCTGACTATATGCTGATCTATTGTATTTGAAAACACCATCACATCATCAAGGTATACAAGCAACAAGGAGAAAATCTTGTCCCCTAAAATCCGCTCCATGTATCTCTGAAAGGTTCCCGGACTATTTCACAATCCCATAGGCAGTCGCCTGTACTCAAAGTGTCCGAAGCTTGTGCTGAAGGCAGTCTTTGGACGGTTTGAAGGTTTTACTTCGATCTGGTGATATCCTGCTGCCAGATCAAACGTTGAGAAAAACTGGGCCCCGGTCAGAGATTCTAGAGTTTCATTTATTCTAGGCAGAGGAAACGCTTCGCGTACCGTGACCTTATTTAAGTTACGATAGTCAATGCACAACCTCAGCGTCCCGTCCTTTTTCCTCACTACTACAATGGCGGCAGAGTACGGACTCTCACTATGCTGAATTACTCCCTGATCTAACAGCTGGCTAATGTGCTGCTTCACCTCTGGTACCTGGTTTGGAGGGATCCTCCGGTATGGCACCCTAACTGGCCTGTCTGTAGTCAATGGGATCTCACGCTGAACCCCAATAGCCTTTTCTATGGGCTGGCCCTCTCCTTCAAAAATATCACTAAACTCTTCTATTAAACCCCAAACTGCACGCTCTTGTTCCTCATTCATTTTCTCCGTGTGCACTTTGACCTCCATACGGGCATCCGGTTGAACTGTCCTCATATACACCTCCTCACTGATGTCTGCCTCGACTTCCGTCCCAGAAGCCACTTTCCCAATCCGCCAATTGCCCCTCAAGTTCTTACGACGATTAGACAGATTTGCCACCAACACCTGGGTCATGCCTCTCACCACTCTTACAGCTGTCGGCAACACTATCACACCCTCAGGCATCCAACCTTCATCCTCCATTGTTAGAGGTTCAATTACTACTTCTTTGTTAGCTACCTGGCTTAATGAGGGAACACATACTGACAGCAACCGAGTACTCCGGGGAGGAATGGTTGGGCTTTTCTTCCTCTCCGTCGTACAATACTCCAGGCTGATGGCCTCTTATGCACATAACTGCCTAACCTCATGCAAGCAATTTTCCCACTGAGCGGTGCTCCTGGCCTCCCTGCACAAGTGATACATGTGCGGCCAGATCTCCGCAACCTCCCCCAGCACATTCATCCCCAACAACCCATCATGCGATTGCCCCTTACCCTGGGTCTCAATCCCGGGACAAACCAACAGCCCTACATCAGTCACCTCCACCCCACATACGACCATAGTGACCCGAATATACCCGACACATAGCACTGGAAACCATGACGCCCCTTTTACCCTTATTTGAGTGGGCTGCAACACCGCCTGCAGGCTCCAGCACCCGACGGTAGAAGTTTTCATCAATTAACGACACTTCTGCCCCAGTATCTGCTAAACCCCACAATTCACGACCCGCTACCAGCACCGAAACCTTAGGACACTCTGCTTTCAGCATTAAGGTACTTTCTGTCGTGATTAAATTTGCCATGCGGACCACGCTTGACCACGGGTCCGCTCTCTCTTGGTTCATAACATCGCCGGTGGAATCTATTGGTGAGGCCAGGAACGGTTGGCGGGGACTGCCTGGCCCTGACCGTTTCCAGACCACGAGTTCTAATTATTATTTCCAACTCGATACTGGCCATTGGGACTTTCTCTCCTGGTCCGGACCTGTTCATGCAATTGAAAGTGAGGTGGCCCTCTTGTCCACACGCATAGCACTTCGGGAGAATCAAGCCCCCTAGTTTGCGGTTCGTTCTCTCTTCCCTTAGTCAGCGGTACCTCCCTCAAAGCCTCTCGTTTTTGTTCCGCCTCTCTCAGCCCCGTGATCCACTCATCTAGACTATGTTGAGGATACTTTTGGATCTCCTCCAATAACCACATATGGCTTTGTTCCTTTTTTAGCCCCCGAGTGATTGCATCTCCCAACAGGGCCTTATCATATTTACGCCCATGGCGGTTCAATTCATCGTTTAAATCGAGCATAGCATCATAATATTCAAGAAGCGTTTCGTTGCTCAGTTGTTTCCGATTCATCACCTTCTGAATGGCGTCGTATGTGGCCGTCTGCCTGCCGTATTGCTGCTTCAAATAACTAGTTAATTAGTCTACGGTTTCCCTGTCTCTGCGTGCATTGTATACGCGATCTGCCGCAGGCCCCGCAAGATGCCTTATTATGAATTGGATTCGACCGACTTCGTCTCCGTCTAGCAGCTTGAGGGTCCGGTCAATCTCTCTTAACCACTTCCCTACCTCTACTCCTGGCCTACCGGCGAACTTAGACATGGTCAACCCGGCCCAGAGACTAGTTCCCTCTCTACTATTGTGTCTCCTCATCTCCCACATTGTCTCATCATGCTGTATTTGATACTGTGTCTTTACCCTATCTAGTGCATCCCCCAACTGAGCTAGGTGTCGTTGATGTTCCTTCTCTAACTGTTGCAATTGTGTGTGGTACTCCCCCCTTAACTGTTGTACATATACTCCATACTCCCCCCTGATTTGGTTCGCCCATGCCTGACATTCCCCACTGATCTTCCTTTCTAACTGTTCCAATCGTTCCTGGTACTCTCCCCGGATTTTCCCCTCTAGCTTCCCAATACGTTCCACGAACTCTTCTCTCAACTGTACCAAACCCGGGCTGTCTCTCCTTTTCTCCGACTAACCCCGCACCGTCAACCACCACAAACCCATTCCCACAGCGAGCATGAGTAGAACTGGGGTCACACTCTCTACCGTTTCCATCCACTCCATGATTACGCCCATTATCCCAACCAAAGAACGATCAGTCACGAAATAAAAATAACTACGCTCTGCTACCATTTGTAACCGGTCGGAATTACTGGACTTTAAATTCTCACTTGACTTGGGGTTTATTAAAGATTATTAGATCGTAATTGCAGTGGAAGCGCCCCTTTGAGAAAAATCCCGAACAAGCACAAAAACACTTAAATCTACTAAACAAAATGAATTGTCCGTGACCCGTGGAAGGATAGCGTCTGTGACTGGGATAAATGAGACACACTGTAAAATTTAGACACTTATATTCCCTCCAACACTACAGATACAGTCAAATAATGGTACACCAATATGCACACCTCTTAACCTGAACTTAAAACACTACTCTGGGGAATAAAAGTTATACATAATATTGAAATTATTAGAAACTCAGACAATGCCTCATTAGACAACAACAAATTTAAAGTATTAAGAAATGTTGCTTGCACACATGAACCAGGCCTTAAGGGCTTTCAACAAAATATCAATCACTGAGAAAATGGTATAAAAAAATAAGAACTTATTAACTCCACCCTGAATAGGCCTTCAGGGCACTCAACAAAATTATATTACCCCAACAGATGCACACTTCCTAACCTAACTTCAACTCTACTCTGGGGAACAAGGTTATACCTGAGATCGGAATTATAAAGAAAAATTAAATGCATCAAAGGAACTAAATCACAGTATCACTTGCAACATAGGGAAGAAACTCATCTGAAAACCAGTTCCCTCATTCTCTGGTTTCAATTAGTGACACCACATTAAAAACAATACTATCAATATTATTTAAGAAATATTAGCTACACACATCATACATCAGTAACTGAAAATTAGTATTAACTACACACAAAATATTGTCACTATTATTAAGAAGTTACTGAGTCCACCAATACCCGTGAACCATGCTTCCTAACCTAACACACACATAGATTCCACCTGCACGGGTAGTTTAAGGCCCAAATCAGCCTTTCTCCACCTTGGAAAATGTACCTCTAAGTTCCACTACTCCTGGGGCCAGTGTGTGGCTATGTATTCACTCAGCTTGCTTCACTTTACCTCAATACATCCATGGAATGGAAGGGAGTGAGCCAGTGAGACCGTTAGTAAAAGGTTTTCCCTAAGCTGCTTGAAGATACGTGGTATTGTGAGCCGAGGTAGAGGAGAGCTGAGGACCCCACACGATCGTCACGTCGTTAGTTGGCCATCCAGACAGCTGGTTTCACTCCAACTCTCACCATACTCAACAGGTGGCTCAAACCCAGGTCAGTGAACGGTCATACAGCTCACCAATCGTCCCATCCCGCCAGTGGACGTTATCATACGGCGTGGGGTCTACAGAACCCTGAAAAACCCGGGCTGTTAGCTATTGTCTCACATCACCGTTTGTTCCTACCGCCCTATCAAGCTTTGTCTGAGATTGAATAATACTTACTTGTTAATACTGATGTTAAATAAACGAAGGAACCAGGTCACGGGATCCGTCTCTCCTGGGTACAGCACAGAGGTGGTCCTTGACCTCTCTCACAGCTCCCCGGCCACCTTGCTCCCTCGTTCACGCTTTCCGGGAGTGACTTATTTACCAGACGATTAAACTTAATTAGGACGTACGCAACATTTTCAGACTGGGAAACGATCTATAATTATTTTCAATTTAATAACTGATATTTAATTTCATGATTCGCGTCCGTATTAACTAGGTAAATTACATTTAATATCGTATAGGCCTAGTTCCACAAACCTCTCGCTACATGCGGGAAGCGCTCTGTTCCCTCAGACGACCTTGAAAACTCAGTATCGCCAATGGCGCGGCGTTTGAAATTACTCTGAAATTTCTGAATATTATATATATATATATATATATATATATATATATATATATATATATATATATATATATATATATATATATATATATATATATATATATTATATATATATAATATAATCAACGACCTCACCAGCCAGGACTCGAAGCCTCGACCTAATGCATGGGACCAGGGAATGCTACCGACCATACCACAAGAGCACTAAAAGCAGTTCTAGACTATGTGATATTTCACACAAAGCCTGTTCATCGAGCTGATGGCGCCGTGAACCTCTCATTGGGAACTGCCCGTGCTGCTTATGTGGATGTCAGTAGCATTTTACCGAATCCAGCTGGTATGAAACACGAGGTACCATGTATACTTCATTTTTAGTCCATATAACACGCGGACTTTGAACATATAATCAACGACCTCACCAGCTATGGACTAAATATATATATATATATATATATATATATATATATATATATATATATATATATATATATATATATATATATATATATATATATATATATATATATATATATATATATATATATATATATATATATAACAAAGAAGTTTGTCTATCTGTTTATTTATTTGTGTGTGTGTCCGCACGAGTAGTTCGGAAACTACTTTACCGAGTATCTCGGAAACTACTTTACCGATCTGATGTGATGATGGATGATGTTATATGTAGTCATGATGGATGGTGTTATATATAGTAATGATGGATGATGTTATATGTAGTGATGATGTATGTTGTTATATATAGTGATAATGGGTGGTGTTATATGTAGTGATGAAGGATGATGTTATATGTAGAATGTTGGGTGGTGTTATATGTAGTGATGATGGATGGTCTTATATCTAGTGATGATGGATGATGCTGAATGATGTTATATGTAGTGATGATGGATGGTGCTATATGTAGTGATGATCTATATCTCTCTATATATAATAAAGAAGTATGTCTGTTTTTTGTGTGTGTTTGTTTGTTTGTGTGTCTGCACGAGAATCTAGGAAACTACTTTACCGATTTGTAGTGATGATGGATGGTGTAATATGTAGTGATGATGGAAGGATGTTATATGTAGTCATGATGGATGATCTTATATGCAGTGATGATGGATATTGTTATATGTAGTGATGATGGGTGGTGTGATATGTAGTAATGATGGATGGTGTTATATGTAGTGATGATGGATGGTGTTATATGTAGTGATGATGGATGATATTATATGTAGTGATGATGGGTGGTGTTATATGTAGTGATGATGGATGGTCTTATACCTAGTGATGATGGATGATGCTGGATGATGTTATATGTAGTGATGATGGATGGTGCTATATGTAGTGATGATGGAAGGTGTTATATGTAGTGATGATGGATGGGATGGTGTTATGTGTAGTGATGATGGATGGTGTTATATGTAGTGAAGATGGGTGGTGTTATATGTAGTGATGATGGATGGTGTTATATGTAGTGATAATGGATGGTGTTATATGTAGTGCTGATGGATGATGTTATATGTAGTGATGATGGGTGGTGTTATATGTAGTGATGATGTATGTTGTTATATATAGTGATAATGGGTGGTGTTATATGTAGTGATGAAGGATGATGTTATATGTAGAATGTTGGGTGGTGTTATGTGTAGTGATGATGGATGGTCTTATATCTAGTGATGATGGATGATGCTGAATGATGTTATATGTAGTGATGATGGATGGTGCTATATGTAGTGATGATCTATATCTCTCTATATATAATAAAGAAGTATGTCTGTTTTTTGTGTGTGTTTGTTTGTTTGTGTGTCTGCACGAGAATCTAGGAAACTACTTTACCGATTTGTAGTGATGATGGATGGTGTAATATGTAGTGATGATGGAAGGATGTTATATGTAGTGATGATGGATGATCTTATATGCAGTGATGATGGATGTTGTTATATGTAGTGATGATGGGTGGTGTGATATGGAGTAATGATGGATGGTGTTATATGTAGTGATGATGGATGGTGTTATATGTAGTGATGATGGATGATATTATATGTAGTGATGATGGGTGGTGTTATATGTAGTGATGATGGATGGTCTTATATCTAGTGATGATGGATGATGCTGGATGATATTATATGTAGTGATGATGGATGGTGCTATATGTAGTGATGATGGAAGGTGTTATATGTAGTGATGATGGATGGGATGGTGTTATGTGTAGTGATGATGGATGGTGTTATATGTAGTGAAGATGGGTGGTGTTATATGTAGTGATGATGGATGGTGTTATATGTAGTGATAATGGATGGTGTTATATGTAGTGCTGATGGATGATGTTATATGTAGTGATGATGGGTGGTGTTATATGTAGTGATGATCAGACAAAAAAATAATAATATTTTATGCTAAAAAATATACTTTGCTGTACCGTTGTAGTGAAAAACATGGTGGAACTTACATACACCGTTAATGAACTATTGATGGAAGAAGAAGTTTTGGGGACGGAACAGTGAGGCAATGTGGAGCCTCCCGGATGGTGGCGTCCTACCGTGGCCTAGCGGATGAGCCGCCCGGGGGGCGGTGATTCTGGTAGTGTGTATATATATATATATATATATATATATATATATATATATATATATATATATATATATATATATATATATATATATATATATATATATATATATGTAACCGGTCGGAATTACTGGACTTTAATTTCTCACTTGACTTGGGGTTTATTAAAGATTATGAGATGGTAATTGCAGTGGAAGGGCTCCTTTGAGAGAAATCCCGAACCAGCACAAGAACACTTAAATTTACGAAACAAAATGAATTGTCCGTGACCCGTGGAAGGATAGCGACTGTGAATGAGACACACTGTAAAATTTACACTTATATTCCCTCCAACACTACAGACACAATCAAATAATGGTACACCAATATGTGCACCTCTTAACCTGAACTTAAAACACTACTCTGGGGAATAAAGGTTGTACATGATATTGAAAATATTAGAAATTCAGACAATGCCTCATTAGACAACAATAAATTTAAAGTATTAAGAAATGTTGCTTGCACACATGAAACAGGCCTTAAGGGCTTTCAACAAAATAATATCAATCACTGAGAACATTTTATAAAAAAATAGGAAATCAATAACTCTACAATGAATAGGCCTTAAGGGCACTCGACAAAATGATATCCAGCACTGAGAAAATGGTATAAAAAATAGAACTTATTAACTCCACCCTGAGTAGGCCTTCAGGAAACTCAGCAAAATTATATTACCCCAACAGATACACCCCTCCTAACCTAACTTAAACACTACTTTGGGGAACATGGGTTATACCTAAGATTGAAATTATAAGGAAATATTAAATGCACACAGCATACATTAGTAACTGAAAAAATTGTATTAAGTACACACAAAAATATTATCACATTATTAAGAAGTTACTGAGTCCACCAATACCCGTGAACCATGCTTCCTAACCTAACACATAGATTCCACCTGCACTTCGTAGTTTTTTAAGGCACAACCAACAGGCACCCATAGTTTAAGGCCCAAACCAGCCTTTCTCAACCTTGGAAATGTACCTCTAAGTTCCACTGGACTCTTGGTCCCAGTGTGTGACCCTGTATCACTCAGCTGGCTTCACTCTACCCCCAGTACATCCATGAAACGGAAGGGAGTGAGCCACTCAGACCTTGTACAGTTGAGAGAAGCTTTAGCTTCCCGTTAGTAAAAGGTTTTCACTAAGCTGCTTGAAGATATGTGGTATTGTGAGCCAATGTAGAGGAGAGTTGATGACCCCAAACGATTGTCACGTCGTTAGTTGGGCACCTAGACAGCTGGGTTCACTCCAACTCTCACCATACTCAAAGGTGGCTCAAACCCAGGTCAGTGGACGGTCATACAGCTCGCTTCACCACTCGTGTCTCATACCGCCAGTGGACGTTATCATACCGCATGGGGTCTACAGAACCCTGAAAAACCTGGGCTGTTAGCTATTGTCTCACATCACCGTTTGTTCCTACCGCCCTATCAAGCTTTGTCTGAGATTGAATAAAACTTACTTGTTAATACTGATGTTAAATAAACGAAGGAACCAGGTCACGCGATCCGTCTCTCCTGGTTACAGCACAGAGGTGGTCCTTGACCTCTCTCACAGCTCCCCAGCCACGCTTGCTCACTGGTTCACGCTTTCCAGGAGTGACTTATTTACCAGACGATTAACAGCTTAATTAGGACGTACGCAACATTTTCAGACTGGGAAAGGATCTATAATTATTTTCAATTTAATAACTGATATTTAGTTTCATGATTCGCGTCCCTATTAACTCGGTAAATTACATTTAATATCGTATAGGCCTAGTTCCACAACCTCTCGCTACGTGCGGGGAGCGCGGTCTTCCCTCAGACGACCTTGAACTCAGCATCACCAATGGCGCGGCGTTTGAAATTACACTGAAATTTCTGAATATTACATATATATATATATATATATATATATATATATATATATATTTATATATATATATATATATATATATATATATATATATATATATATATATATATATATATATATATATATATATATATATATATATTGTTACGAACCCTCCACCCAGCACTACGAACCACGCCATCTATTGTCTTGATCTACCTACCCAGCACCACGAGCAACGCCATCTAGGGACGAGACACGAGTATGACTCGTCTTAGTTACCACTCCGGGGTTTCCCTTCTCCATATCCTGGTTGTTGCGTCACTTCCTCCAAGTCTTCTTTGTGAGCTCCAATTCGAGGAGAGAGCACTTGGCTCTGGGAAGTGACCACAGGATCATCTATCCTCTAAACCTACGACGCAGTGACTACCTACCGTCTTCTACAATACTCAGCCTTACTCGTCAGCCATCTCAGCTCCTCACTTAAGTATTTGTAATCTTGTATTGCCTCCCCCACGTCCACTTGCTTCAAAATTGTTTATGTTGTAGTAATATGTATATACTGTTAATGTTTAGGTTAAGTTTGGTTAAGGGTAATTTATAAGCTGAATATTTTGTTAAGGGATTTATGGTACTCTATTATACACAACGAAAACTCGCATCCTTTGTCTACCCTTTTATAGTCCGATTGTCTTTGTTTTTTTTTATTGTTGTTACCTGTTGGGATCTGAAACTTTTAACTATATTCTAAATCCCCAACTCGTAACAAATGGCGACCGTGACAGGACCCGACCTTAAGTACCATATTCCTTCCTCCCTTGTTACTCAGTGTTAATTATTCCTCCCAGTCACTTCTGTTCACAATTGCTTTACGGTGGTTTAAAGTTTCCTTCCTATGTGTGTGCATATATTGGTATTATCGTACAGTAAGAGTGACAGCCGTAGGATATTAGGTTCCAAGTGTCATAAGGCTTACCTGTTATTACACGTGGCAGTCGTGTAGTAAGTCTTATCGAGTGTAGGGAAGAATCCGGATCTGTTTAATGCCGTACCCTCACTCCAGAGTAGGCTGTTCCATAGTCACTAGTTTAGGTGAAGTGATATCTTGGGACGCCCCGCTCTACCAGGACCCCATAATTATAAAAAGCCTCAATTATTGTTCTTCGCATTATCATTCAGGGTCAATCATACCATTTATCAGGGTTGTTAATCCGGATCTTTATATTAATGCCGTAATACGCCCTTCCTCTTTCAAGTATATCAGGGTTGTTAATCCGGATCTTTATATTAATGCCGTAATACGCCCTACCTCTTTCAAGTCTCTTATCCTTATCTAAGGATCTTCTCAGAAGAACAATAATCATAAGTGTAATTTCCCTAGGTATAACTTGGTTAGTTTCCGGGACTTTCTGGTTATCCACTGCCGTGATATTTTCTAGGGTGATCCACTTATCTTATCTTTTGACTATTAGTTAATTTATCCTATTTTTCTTAACAATGGCCACCTCAGGTTTTGATCTCCAGGATTTTATTGAAAATCCTTCCGTAGCTAAATTACGTGTTAATATCCTGAAGAAAGAATGGAAAGAAATAGCCAACTATTACAATATCCCATTTTCACAGCAACTGACTAAGGAAATGTTAAAAAATCATGTGATTGAAGTGTTGGTTCAACAAGAAGTTTTAAAAGAATCCGCTGTTGACAGATTAACGCCCATGTCCAAGAAACTTCAACCACTATCCACCACCCCTCCTCACTCAGAAGTTGCCTCAGGTCTGGCTAGCCCTCAAGAAAAAGCACAAAGAGTAGACGCCTTAGAACTAGAACGAGCTAGGTTCGAGTTCCAAATCAAAATGAAAGAACTCGAGTTGGAACAGGATAAGTTGGAGCAG
Source organism: Homarus americanus (assembly GCF_018991925.1). Classification (NCBI taxonomy): domain Eukaryota; kingdom Metazoa; phylum Arthropoda; class Malacostraca; order Decapoda; family Nephropidae; genus Homarus; species Homarus americanus. The sequence continues at coordinate 333,311 of NW_024733734.1, read as the reverse complement.
GAGGAAAAGTTGGAACAGGCCAAGTTGGAGCAGGGGTTAGACTGAAAGAACTACAGGTAAGAGAGATAGAAGTCACCTTAACATCGGAGTTTAAATCAAAAGAAGTGGCATTAAGAGAGAAACTAGCTGCTTTTAACCCTGCTACTGCTTCTTCCCTTGTTCCCGGGTTTGATGAATCCGATATGCACGGGTCATTTAGGACTTTTGAGAAAATAGCCGGGAAGAATGAATGGCCAAAGGACCAGTGGGTGTCAGTGTTAGTTCCTAAATTATATGGTAAGGCTCGTAGAGTTTATAACTGTTTAGACCAGACTGATGACTATGATAACGTAAAAAAGAATATCCTCACCTCTTATGCTATCACGCCAGATGGATACCGGCAGAAGTTTCGTAAACTAACCAAACCATTTTCCCACACCTTTGTTGAGTTTGCTCAAGAAAAGCTCAGGTTTTTTAAGAAGTGGTTAGAGGCTACAGAGACCTCCACATTTCAGGATTTGTTAAATTTGGTAGTCCTGGAGGAGTGGAAGAGCAAGATACCATTTCACATCTTGAAGCATGTGGAGGAGCGTGGAGAGGTTAATTTAGGGCGTGCTGCTGAGCTGGCTGATGCGTACACTTTGTTGGTGGAGTCACTGGGCAGTAGAGAACGTGGTACTTCCCGACATGTTAGGTCCTCCTCTGATGATATCCTTGGGAACGTGAGTGGTAGGTCGAAAGGTCCCACACCTACTCCCCCCGATGCAACCAAGCTTACTTGTTCTTACTGTAAAAACCCAGGCCATACAATCCAGAGTTGTAAACACCCAAAGTGTCGAATTGCTAAAAGTAGTTACCTGGATCCCAAATCCAAACCAATAGCAAATACCAATGTGGAAAGGCCCCATCAGGATCTCTTCTCTTCATTCACCTATGAGGGAAAAATTTCAATCATAGAGGGGTCTCGTTCTTTCCCTATTCGTATACTACGTGATACGGGCGCAGCACAATCCATCCTCCTGTTTAACGTCATTCCTGATATATCTACCGCATTTACTAATGAGAGTGTTCTAATTTCAGATCTCTCATCCCATTCTTCCTATCCTTTAGCTAAAGTGCGCCTCCAATGTCCCTTGATTACTGGGGAAGTGCAAATAGCCATTAGGAAAGATCCAATGCCTGTGAGCGGCATTCATTTATTATTGGGTAATGACTTGGTAGGAGATCTAGTGGTTCCTAACATAAAGACAGTCGACTCTCCCTTACCTGTCAACTCCACCACTGACCTTAAAGAAACTATTCCTCATCCTTTCCCATCTTGTGCTGTCACCCGGTCACAGAGTGTGCGAAATGGGCCCTCTTTATCTAAAACCACCTCCAATATCTTACTACCCACAGAAGATCTGTACAATAAGACCATTAGTAAGGATGAGCTCATTACAGCCCAACAATCTGATCCATCTTTGTTCAAACAGGTGATGAAAGACCCCAGTGTGGACCATTGTACATCTTCGGCTTACCACCCACCGTCCCAAGGTTGCTTGGAACGGTTCCATCAAAACTTTCAAATCAATGCTAATAAACTATCTCCTCTCAACTATATAGTCCATACTCCTGATCGCAGAAAAGATTCACAACTTGTTCACATTAATCTCATGAAACTTTACCATTCCAGGCAGTCAGAGGAAGACATCCTAGAGGCTATAAGCCAACCTGTATTGCATACAGTTTTGTCAGGGCCGGAGCCGGAGACAGATGACATGGACCTATTGGAGAATTTAGACTTCCCTCTACCTAAAGAAAACCCTGCTAACAGTCACATACTCAACAACTTGGATGAGTATTTTTCTGTTCTGAATCCATCTCAAGCAAAAGATCTCACTAAGTTATTATCAACATTTCCTAAAGTCAGGTCAGACCTCCCAGGGTTTTGCAATATACTTAAACATGATATTAAGCTAATCTCAGATGATGTACAACCCATTAGGCAATCAGCATATCGACTAAATCCACAAAAAAAGATTATGAAAAAGGAGGTAGATTTTTTGTTAAAACATAACTTAGCTGAGCCTAGTAGTTCCCCCTGGGCTTCACCTTGTCTTCTCATTCCAAAACCCGATGGCACTTTTCGTTTCTGTACCGATTATCGTAAAGTGAACCAGGTCACTGTCTCAGACTCCTACCCTATACCTTTGATTGAAGATATAATAGACAGCATAGGCTGTGCAAAAATTAAATCTACCGTGGACATGCTGAAAGGATATTATCAAGTGGGACTCACGGATAGGGCAAAAATAATCTCAGCATTTATAACTCCATTTGGTCTTTTTCAATATTTGGTTATGGCGTTTGGCTTTTCTAATGCTCCGGCCACATTCCAGAAGGCCATCAACTACCTAATTCAGGACCTAGGTGGGACGTTCGCCTACCTGGATGACCTGGTGATGGTGTCGGACAGCTGGGACGAACATCTGGTGCGTTTGGAGATCCTGTTCGCACGACTGCAAGAGACTGGATTCACCATAAACCTGGCTAAATCTGCTTTTGGCCGGGCCTCAGTGACTTACCTGGGACATATCGTTGGGCATGGTATGGTGAGACCCAAGGACGCAAACGTTAGAGCCATCTTGTCCTTCCCCACTCCAAGGATGAGGATGGAACTCATGCGCTTCCTGGGGATGTGCGGCTACTACCGTCGGTTCTGCAGTAACTTCTCCAGCGTGGCCGGACCCCTCACAGACCTTACCAGTTCTGCGGTCCCTTACATCTGGAACCAGAGGTGCGACCAGTCTTTCCACCGCCTCAAAGCCTTCCTTGCCTCCAAGCCTGTAGTCCACCCCCCTGACTACACCTCGCCCTTCCATCTGCAAATCGACGCTAGTGGTGTCGGAGTGGGGGCTGTGCTCCTACAACCCGACCCAACCACTGATGTTCTTCACCCTTTGGCATATTACTCCGCCAAGTTGAAAAAACATCAGACCAACTACTCGACCATAGAGAAGGAGGCCCTGGCTCTGGTGTTGGCAATAAAGAAGTTTGAATGTTACCTCCAGTCTTGCCCACAAACAACCCTAGTCTTCACCGACCATAACCCACTCACGTTCATCCAAACCAACAAGACCTCCAACCAGCGAATCCTCCGCTGGGCTCTCCTCACCCAGCCCTATAATCTACAAGTCCGGCACATAAAGGGGGTGGACAACCTGATTGCAGACTCCTTATCCCGAGCTCCAGTGGAAATGCAGCAGCTACTCTCCAGACGCACCAGGTGATCACCTCCTTCGCGCCCGCGCTACGGAGGTCTTTGGAGGGGGGGTGTGTTACGAACCCCTCCACCCAGCACTACGAACCACGCCATCTATTGTCTTGATCTACCTACCCAGCACCACGAGCAACGCCATCTAGGGACGAGACACGAGTATGACTCGTCTTAGTTAACACTCCGGGGTTTCCCTTCTCCATATCCTGGTTGTTGCGTCACTTCCTCCAAGTCTTCTTTGTGAGCTCCAATTCGAGGAGAGAGCACTTGGCTTTGGGAAGTGACCACAGGATCATCTATCCTCTAAACCTACGACGCAGTGACTACCTACCGTCTTCTATAATACTCAGCCTTACTCGTCAGCCATCTCAGCTCCTCACTTAAGTATTTGTAATCTTGTATTGCCTCCCCCACGTCCACTTGCTTCAAAATTGTTTATGTTGTAGTAATATGTATATACTGTTAATGTTTAGGTTAAGTTTGGTGAAGGGTAATTAATAAGCTGAATATTTTGTTAAGGGATTTATGGTACAGTACTCTATTATACACAACGAAAACTCGCATCCTTTGTCTACCTTTTTATAGTCCGATTGTCTTTGTTTTGTTTTATTGTTGTTACCTGTTGGGATCTGGGTAGACTTTTAACTATATTCTAAATCCCCAACTCGTAACAATATATATATATATATATATATATATATATATATATATATATATATATATATATATATATATATATATATATATATATATATATATATATATATATATATATATATATATATATATATATATATTTACAGTATGAGTGTGTGTGTGTGTGCCAAACACTATTTTGATGTTGCCTTTAAATAACTTGACCACAGCGATGCCATTTTATTTAATTTTGATGCCGAAACACAGTTTTTCGAGAAAAAAACATTGAGAAATGCCACCCAACCCCCCAAAAAAAATAAATAAAAAAATAAATAATTAAATACAAATAAATATTCGGCCAAAACGTCAACACGGTCTTTCCAATACCTATCCATAGAGATGGTCATAGGTTCATCAGACAAACAATAAGATTTTTTTTTCTCTCCTGAGGGCCCCCTGGGGACCCTATAGGAGAAATTATTTTTTTCCCTTCGGGTTCGATTATATTCATGACCCAAGGAACTTGAAAATCACCCTTGATGGTTACATGTGTTCCCAGAAGAATGCAGTGATGCGTAGGGAAACACCGGGTAACACTGAAGTCCGTTTATTATGGATGAGAGAAATACAAGTGGTGACTAGCGTGTGCCATGCACGGCTCACACAGTCAGACTGAGACTGCCTTGCCATATGGCAGCCTCGGGGCAATGTTGCCACATAACACGTGCAGTGTTGCCACGTAATTATATACATAAATGCTACTCGGCACAGTAGCTTATATACAGGGTTGCTACTCGGCACAGTAGCTTATATACATAACCTACATCTCCCTCCCCCCCTCACGCTCATAGTCTTTGTCTTTGTATAGATATGTAAATACCAAGATATGTGAACACGCCTGACGCCAAGACTCTGTTTCCATTCATTGTACCATTTATTCACATGTCTGTATTACTACATATTATTATAGCATGTCTGATATCTATGCTTATGTCTAATGCCTATGTTCACTTACTATGTCCCGATGTACTATGTCTGTACCGCGCTAGTCAAGTAACTAGAAGACCTCATTTATTGTCCTAGTAATGTCTAGCAACTCTCCTTGCCTAGCTAGCTAACTTCCCTCAGATCGGCTTTGGCCTGGCTACGGCACGGAGTCCCTTTTGCTTGTCCCTGTTTTTCTGTACCTGTCGGTTATCCTGCTAAGTCTTGTACTACTTATTGAATATATCTACTGCTCGTGCCCTGGAGTTTGAAGAACCTTGTCTAGGATATACATCCCACCACATGGCGCAGTTTGAGTAGCTCCAACACGACAGTTTACAAGTTGCAAGAGCCGGCCTCGTCTGTTTCCCGCTCCTCCTCTGTTTCCTGCTCAGAAGATATACTCCACAGTGCCCCTGGATTTAAAGTGCTTTGTGACCTTGGGAAGTGCCCTAAGTGAAGTGCAGTGCCTTTCATGTCTGTTTTGCTATGTTTCTGGGGCCCTACAGGTAGCAGAAACCTTTTTAGCCCAGTTTTCAAGAGAGCACCTTAGGCATACATCCTCCGCCTGCGCCGGCTCGCAAGCCACTGCCCCCCTTCGACTGAGTCATCACGGACATCTCGCCTGGGCGCGCGGAGGAATACAGAGAGCAGTATCACCGCCGCCAGCCGCCTCCTCTCACTTCACAAATATTACAGTCAATACTCTTTTACTTGCCCGCCAGTTCCTGCACTTAGGCAAGTACATTGACGAAAACATAGCACTTCACCTTATTCTCCTTGTCTTTCCCATCGCAACCATACCAAACACGAGATGTCTGACCACGACGATTTGCTGGGAAATTTGTATGAGGATTATGAGGAAGACGAAGCCTCACAGACCCTCCCACCCCCCCTCACGCCTCACACGCCGGGCGCGCCAAATTCAAAGGATGGGAGCCAGGATATACGTCAGTTAATTCACTTCCTACAAGTTTCCCAAGAGAAGGAAGCCCAAAGACGTCAATTAGAGGAGGAAAAACGACGTCAAGAGGAATTGTTAAGACAGTCAGAAGAATCAGCTTACCGTCTTCAACTTCAACAACAACACCAAGCTGATAACCGCAAATTCCTGGAACTATTGGAAATGCTGGCAACGAGGACGACTTCACCAGCTGTCACAACCAATTCGCCAGCTTCAGCCTCTTCATCTATCCTTCAGACAACGCCTCCTCACACGTCATCTATCCCCATTGGGTATACCTCAGTGCCTTCTCAACCACCTGCTCCAGTCTCAACTCTCGTCGACCTCTCCGTACCTCCTCCATTACCTGCCGTCTCGAGTACACCCCTGCACAGCAAGTCTTCAGTTCCCAGCCCCCCACCTTTTCAATCTGATGCAACATATCAAGTATACCGTCAATGGCGACGTCGTTTCGAAGACTTTGCTGTTATGTCTGACCTCAACCGAATGCCCCCTCATAAACAACTCATCCAATTAAGATCGTGCATTTCCCTCGATGTTCAACGCCTCCTAGAGCACACGCTAGCCATTCCCCCTGACTCCCCCATGTCAGTGACAGAGGTTTTAAACGCCTTGCAGAGTCATTTCCGTGGCCTCCGCAATGAAGCTTTGCGTCGTAGGGAACTGCTATCCTGCAAACAAGCTTCTGGGGAATCATTCTCAGACTTCTACGCACGACTTAAGGACCTAGCAGCCGAGGTGGACCTATGTACAGGCGGTCCTGTAACCTGTGCTGAGATCCAGCTCAAGATGATTTTGCTGATGGGTGTACGTGACGAGGACCTGCTTCAGAAACTCCTCACCCTCGACGCCGCCTCTTCCCTCACCGACTTCGTCACCTGTTGCAGGTCGTATGAGGCCACAAGAGAGGCTGCCTCAGCTATACACTCATCGCCATCTCAAGTTCACGCCGTCTCCACCTACAAGAGGAATCAACGCCAGATGCAGACGGCGTCCTCTCCACAGCCCCCGTCACACTCACCAGTTTCTTCTCCCGAATCCTGCAGAAACTGTCAGCGCCAGCACGGTCCAGGAAAGTGCCCAGCGGCTGATAGTAAATGTCGAAACTGCGGGTTTCAAGGCCATTGGCCCCGCACAACTCGATGTCCTGCCAACAAGGTCTCATGCAACGCTTGCAACAAGCAAGGACACTTCGCCAAGTGTTGCAGGTCCACCAAGAAGCCTCCATCTCCAGGTCAAAACGTCTCCTCACAGCCCGACAGAACGTCCACACCACCGTCTCCCAAGAACAACAAAGGATGCCGACGCGTGGATGATGCCTCGAGTGACAGGTCCCCCAAGCCCGTCAATGTTCGTCTGTCCTACGGTACCAACTCTTCCAACCTCCTGATGATACCTGACACGGGCGCGGACATCACGGTGATTGGACCAACACACCTGGACGCCCTCAACATTCCCAGGAGTAGCCTGTCACCCACAGCCATGAACGACGTGCTCACAGCGGACGGGTCCCCGATGTCTCCACCTTTGGGTTGCTTCAAGGCAACACTACAGCTCGGTCCCAAGTCTTGCCTTGCCACAGTCCACGTCCATGAGGGCATCCAAACCCCTCTCTTGTCATGTGGCCATTGTCAGGACTTGGCCATCGTCTCATCCGAGTTCCCAAAGCCCATCCTCGCCGTGACACACCTCAACAGGTGTGCAGAGATACCTGTTTCAGCCATGACCACACCTGCTGCCGCCCGGGAGTTTTTTCTTCGTCAGTTCAGCGACGTCCTTGTCTCCAAGTCCGACCTCCAGAAGACGCCGCTCAAGAAGATGACAGGCCCCCCGATGAGAATCCACCTCAAGCTTGGCGCGACGCCTTTCGCCATCCACACACCCAGGCCTATCCCATTTGCCCTACGGGACAAGGTGAAGGCGGAGCTCGATTCTCTGGTGCAGCAGGGGATCATCAGACACGCCGGTGAGGAGCCCTCCAAGTGGTGCCACCCTATGGTCTTAGCACCCAAGCCTGTAGGTGTTCGCATCACAGTGGACCTCACCAATCTCAACTCGCAGGTCTCCCGTCCCGCCCATCCATCGCCTACGCCCATCCAAGCAGTCCGCAGCGTCACCCCGTCTGCAAAGTTCTTTACCACGGCGGATGCACTACATGGGTACTGGCAAGTCGACCTGGCGGAAGAAGATCGCCACCTCACTACATTCATCACGCCCCACGGCCGCTTCCAACACTGCCGCGGACCCATGGGCTTCGCAGCAACGGGGGATGCGTACTGCCTCCGTGGGGATATGGCTCTGCAGGGTGTCACCAACTGCGTGAAGGTCGTAGATGACATCCTGCTCTTCGACGATGATCTCCCGGCCCACTTGAACCGAGTTCATCTGATGCTCACAAGATGTCGTGCCCATGGTATCACCCTGAACAAAGATAAATTTGTGGTCGCCACCTCCCAAGTTAACTACTGCGGCTACAACATCTCGCCAGAGGGGATCTCAGCTGATGAGGAGGTCAAGGCCATCAGGGACTTCCCTACTCCAGCGAACCTGACCGACCTTCGCTCGTTTATGGGCCTGGTAAATCAGCTGGCCGACTTCTCCCCTAAAATCGCCACATCAGCCCAACCTCTACGCCCCCTCATGAGCCCCAAGTGCTCTTTCCTCTGGACTCCTGACCACGACCTAGCGTTCAGGAATGTTAAGAAGGCGTTGCTGTCACCACCAGTCTTGGCACCCTTCGACCCGTCCTTACCAGTGGTCCTCCAGACCGACGCCTCCCGTCTATACGGCCTCGGATATGCCCTCCTTCAAAATCACGGCCAGGGTAGACTGCGCTTAGTTCAGTGTGGCTCCAGGTTTTTGACCGACACGGAGACCAGATACGCCACCATCGAACTAGAGATGCTGGCAGTCGCCTGGGCTATGGCCAAGTGCCGCCTTTACCTGTTCGGCCTTGGGCATTTCTCCCTCATGACAGGCCATCGCCCGCTCATACCCATCCTCAATTACTACACGTTGGACGCCATCGAAAATCCTCGCCTCCAACGTCTCAGAGAGAAGACCGCCCCCTACGTCCTTACAGCTGTGTGGCACGCCGGGAAGCTTCTGTGCATACCAGACGCCCTCTCCCGCGCCCCTGTTAGTCGCCCCACACCTGAAGATGAAATCGACTGTACCAAGGCCGCGGCTCACGTTCGGTCTTTAGTGACACACACAGCCACTTCTCTTGCTGACAAGACGACGACGACGCCCTCCATCGAAGACGATAGCACTCTCCAGGAGCTTCGCATCGCCGCCGCTCAAGACCCGGCATACGTCCAACTCCTCGACTACGTCTCCGCTGGATTCCCCACCAACCGCTACGACATTCACGCCTCCGCCCTCCCCTTCTGGAAGCTAAGGGATAGCCTCTATGCGGACGGAGAGCTGGTGTTGAACGGCCCCAGGATCATCGTTCCCGCTGCCCTCCGCCGGCGCACCTTATCCCGCCTCCATGACAGCCACCGCGGCGTTGAAGCCACCAGGCGCAGAGCCCGTCAAACCGTTATCTGGCCTGGTATTGACGCCGATATTAAGAGCACGGTTGAGGCCTGTGAGCCTTGCCAGCAACTCCGGCCCAGCCAGCAACAAGAGCCGTACCTGTGCAATGACCTCCCGAAGCGGCCCTTTGAGTCTGTGTCCGCCGACTTCTTTAATGTGGCCGGAAAGTCTTTCCTGGTGGTCGCCGACAGGCTCTCTGGATGGCCCGTGGTAGTTCCCTGTGGTCGGGACACCACCTCTTCCAGGGTCATCCAAATGTTCTGCTGCTTCTTCCGGGAAGTCGGAGTGCCTCTCCGCCTCCGAACCGACGGTGGGCCCCCGTTCAATAGCCACGAATTCAAGAACTTCGCCGAACGCTGGGGCGTCCACCACATCGTCACCTCACCTCATTACCCGCAGGCGAATGGCCACGCCGAGGCAGCGGTAAAGTCAGCAAAATACCTCATCCTCAAGACAGCACCGACGGTGAACCTGGACTGCGAGGAGTTCGACAGGGGCCTACTGGAACTCCGTAACACCCCTACCCCTGCCGGACGCTCTCCTGCCCAGGTGTTGTATGGCCGCCCCCTTCGTACTTGTGTGCCTGCCCACCCCCAGTCCTTCTTAGATGAATGGCAGATCAAGGCGGACGAGTGTGACCGCCGTGAGGCTGCCCGGATGGCCCAAGTGACAAGCCACTATGACGCCCACGCCCGCCCCCTTCCCAGGTTGACCGTCGGCCAGCAAGTACGAATCCAGGACCCGACGTCACACCGCTGGGACAAGGTCGGGGTCGTCATGGGCCGTGGTGAGTCTCGTTCGTACCAAGTCCGCCTCCCCAGTGGTCGTGTGTGGTGGCGAAACAGACGCCATCTCCGCCCAGTGCCATACTCTAGTGACGGACCTTCCTCCCCGTCCCCTGTGCCCCCTTGCCCAGACCAGGAACGAAGGTCGTCAGTTGATCCTCCCATTGTCCCTCGCCGCTCCCCCCGACTCATGGAAAAAGAGTCCGTAGCCGCTCGAGATTGCACTACGAGCGTAAAGGGGGAGGGAGGTGTATAGATATGTAAATACCAAGATATGTGAACACGCCTGACGCCAAGACTCTGTTTCCATTCATTGTACCATTTATTCACATGTCTGTATTACTACATATTATTATAGCATGTCTGATATCTTTGCTTATGTCTAATGCCTATGTTCACTTACTATGTCCCGATGTACTATGTCTGTACCGCGCTAGTCAAGTAACTAGAAGACCTCATTTATTGTCCTAGTAATGTCTAGCAACTCTCCTTGCCTAGCTAGCTAACTTCCCTCAGATCGGCATCGGCCTGGCTACGGCACGGAGTCCCTTTTGCTTGTCCCTGTTTTTCTGTACCTGTCGGTTATCCTGCCAAGTCTTGTACTACTTATTGAATATATCTACTGCTCGTGCCCTGGAGTTTGAAGAACCTTGTCTAGGATATACATCCCGCCACAGTCTTGAGCGTACTTCTTAGTCCTAAGTCGCTCCGAGCGTCGAGGTGCACTGTGGGGTGGATCCTCCTGAGGTGTAGGGGACTCGTCCTCGATCAGGGGGCCAGCAGCAGGGGGTGGGACTGGCCGGAGGAAGCGGCGGTTCCTCCACCAGACGCGGCCGCTCGGCATCCTGACCTTGTAGTCCCGCGACTGGCCGACGCCCATCACTATGCCCACCTTGTCCCAACGTGTCGTCGTCGGGTCCTGGTCGCGGACAAGGGCACCAATCTTCAGTGGATGAAGAGGGCGGGCACGGTCGTCATACCGAGCCTCGGCGTCCTGGGCACGTGAAGCGGCGCGGCGGTCTCAGCTCTCGGCTCTGGTCTGCCACTCCTTCGCAAAGGCCTTGGCGTGTGCAGGAACGCAAGAACGGAGAGGGTGACCATACAGGATCTGGGCAGGGGAGCGTCCTGTGTGGGTGGGAGTATTACGTAACTCCAGCAGTCCTTTGTCAAACGCCTCACAGTCTATGTTGCCTGAAGGGGCCATCTTGAGGATGAGGTGCTTGACTGTCTTGACCGCAGCCTCAGCATGGCCGTTTGACTGTGGGTAGTAGGGTGTTGACACGATGTGGCGGACTCCCCAACGCTCCAGGAATCCTGTGAAGCCCCGGCTGGTGAACTGTGGCCCACCGTCCGTCCGCAGACGCACGGGGACGCCCAGGTCACGAAAGAGGTGCCGGAAGTGGCCAATGGTGGCCGCGGACGTCGTGTCCGAGCCACAGATTACCACCACAGGCCAGCCAGAGAGTGGGTCGGCGACAACTAGGAAATGTTTCCTAGCTGTGCTGAAGAAATCAGCCGAGACGGACTCGAAGGGCCTGGTGGGTTCGTCGTCGCACAAGAGGGGCTCCTGCTGTTGACTGGGCCAGTACACAGCCTGCCTTGCGCGGCCCTTGGTGGCCTCTGCTCCACGATGGCTATCGTGTAAGCGGGCCAGAACGCGACGACGGAGAGCTGCAGGGACGACCACACGGGCACCGTACAGGACGAGGTCCCCATCTGCGTAGAGGTCCTCACGTATCTTCCAATACGGGCGTAGGGCGTTGTGGAGGTCAAAACAGTCGCGAGGGAACCCAGTCCTCACACTCTCCAAAAGCTGAGTGTAGGAGGGGTCGTCGCGTGCCGCGGTCCGTAGTTCCTCAAGGGCCAGATCGCTGTTGGGTGGCGACACTGAGGCCTGGGTGCTAGCGAGGGACTGTACGGCCTGCAAGGTGACGATGTTGCTGACGGAGAAACTGGCGTCGGTGCTGAGCATCTTGTCTTCAGGTGTAGGGCGGCTGACTGGGGAGCGGGAGAGGGCATCCGGGATGCACAACTTCTTACCTGCGCGCCAAGCCACGGTGAAGACGAAGGCCAAAATCTTCTCCTTCAGGCGCTGGAGGCGGGGATTCTCGATGGCGTCCAGCGAATAGTGATTAAGAATAGGGACCAAGGGCCTGTGGTCTGTGATGAGGTCGAAGTGCTGTAGGCCAATCAAGTAAAACTTGCACTTCGATAAGGCCCATACCACTGCCAGCAGCTCCAGCTCGATGGTAGCGTAGCGAGACTCAGCATCGGTGAGGAAGCGAGAGCCACACTGTACGAGCCGGTACTTTCCTCCACCGTGATCCTGGAGAAGGGCGTAACCAACCCCGTACAGGCGCGAGGCGTCTGTCTGGAGGACGGTGAGGAGCGCTGGGTCGAAAGTAGCGAGGATAGGTGGACTTGACAGGGCCTCCTTCACCTTATGAAAGGCGAGGTCGTGGTCAGGGGTCCACGTGAACGTCCTCTTGGGGCTCATCAGGGGGCGGAGAGGCCCGGCAGCAGCGGAGACGTCAGGAGAAAATTCTGCCAGCTGGTTCACCAGGCCCATGAAAGACCTGAGATCCGTAAGGTTGGCAGGTTTTGCAAAGTCCGCTATGGCGCGAACTTTCTCCGGGTCTGCAGCAATGCCATCCCTTGAGAGTCGGTAGCCGCAGAAGGACACTGCAGGTGCGGCCAAGACGAACTTCTCGGCCATCAGAGTGATGCCGTGCGTCCTACACCTGGTCAGTACCTCGTCGATGCGGCGAAGGTGCGTCAGGTAGTCCTCATCGTAGAGGAGGACATCATCCACTACCTTCACGCAGTTGGTCACGCCTTGAAGTGCCATGTCACCACGGAGACAGAAGGCGTCTCCCGTAGCAGCGAATCCCATAGGGCCACGGCAGTAGCGGAAGCGTCCGTAAGGCGTGATGCAAGTGGTCAGTGGCTGATCCTCCTTCTTCAGTGGGACCTGCCAGTAACCACAGAGGGCGTCTATCGTCGAGAAGTGCCGTACCTTCGGATCCACACTCCGTATAGCTGCAAAAGGTGTGGGTGAAGGGTGGGCGGGACGGGACACCTGGCTGTTAAGCTTAGACAAGTCGGTAGTAATCCGCACTCCACCGTTAGTCTTAGCCACAGCGACTAGAGGGTGGCACCAAGGGGACGGGTCGTCACCAACGGGTACGATTACACCCTGGGCCACCATGGAATCCAGTTCCTTCTTGACTGAATCCCTGAAGGCGAGAGGGATCAACCGGGGAGTGTGTATGGCAAACGGCTGTGCATCTTCCCGCAGGTGTATCCTCATAGGTGGACCCGCCATAGCCTTCAGTGGCGCGATCCGTAGGGCCTCCTTCGTCACCAGCACATCCGAGTACTCCTTCAGGAAGTAGGCCCTTGCGGCTGAAGGAGACGTCTCGCTGTGAAGAATAAGCAGCCGTGACTTGGGTGGAGGCAGGGCGGGAGTGGATGCGGGTTCTGGGCCGCTCTGTGCGGCAGCGCCAGGCGCGTCGCTCGGTGATTCACGCACCCTGCTGGCGGTGTGCCGAGCAGCTGCTCAGGAAAGTCTCTGGGCACCACGCCTAACTCCTTGCAGTGCTCCCACGACAACAGGGGTGTAGCGAGAGTAGGCTGCACGTCGATCCATCCATGACACGACCTGTCGCCATAAGTGATCTCCGCTTGAAAGGAGCCCACAGCGTCCGGCATCTGGGAACCGTCCGCATTGTAGTACTGCAGCTGCGGCGGTGGTCCCAGGCCGCGTTTGGTGAGGCCCAGTTTCTGGAGGTGCTTCAACCCAATCACCGTAGTATTGGCGCCGGGGTCCGGTATCACCTCGATGTGACCCGACACATCACCGTGTGTGACGGCGACGCGGATGGTAGGGGAAGGGGTAGCCCTGGGGCGTGTGGTCGAGTCCACCCTCCTGATGTGACTCCGCTGCTGCTTGGGGCTGCGTGGGCCATCTGGAGGGGGCTGCATGCGAACCACCCCGAGGGAAGTGCGCTGCTTTCCTCCTCGTCTCGGGCTTTTGGGCTTGGGTTGGCGGCAGCACTTGTCGTAGTGTCCATAGCGACCGCAGGCCTGACACTTGCGGCCTCGTGCAGGGCACCTGTCTGTGTTAGACCAGTGGCCCTTACGGTCACATCCACGACACAGTGCGTCGGCGGCCGGGCATGTCTTGGGGCCATGCTGCTTTCCACAGCTGCCACAGGAAGCACTAGGCGGAGGCGTGGAAGAACGTGTGGCAGCCTTGGCGTTGTTGGCCGCCTTCTTACCCTTCTTGTACTGAGAGATTGCTCTCACAGCAGGAGGGGCCCGTAAGGCAGAGGTGGCGGACTTGGTGGCCTCGTACGACCGACATTCAGTCACTACCACCTGGAGTGTGGAGGAAGCGTCCAGGGGGATGAGTCGCTGCATCAACTCTTCGTGCCTGACACCTGTCAAGATCCCGTGCTTGATCCAGGCTTCCTCACAGTCCCGGCTATGCGCCTTGCAGACGTCGATCTCCTCTGACAAACTCTTCAAGCGTACAAAAAAGTCGTCAAAGGATTCGTTCTCCGCCTGCTTGCAGCAGGTGAAGGTGCGGCGACGATAAGCCTCGTTATTCCGACCCTTAACATGCTCCTGTAAAAGGTCGAGCACATCCATCACTGAAGAGGTAGAATCGGGAGGCGCTTGCAACGTGTGCTCCAAAACTCTCTGGGTCTCCAGCGACAAACACATCCCCAGTTGGATGAGCTGTTTGTTCGGAGGCATGCTGTCAAGGTCCACCATCGTGGAGTAATCTGTCCAACGCCGCCTCCACTCACGAAACAGCTGAAACGTGACGTCTGGTGAGAGGGCGGGTGGGGGTTGAACAGATGCCTTGGGAGCTGTTTGTTTGGAGGCAAGAGTACCTGGAGGACACTGGTGTGGTGGAGGAGGAAGGATATTGGCGCCTTGGTGCACGAGTGAGGGAGGGTGGGTTAGCGCCAGGGTCGCCAATAGTGCATCAAAACGCGACTTTTCCTCCTCTCTTCCTGTCTTCTCTCTCTGAAGTTCCATCTCTCTACGTCGTTCGTCCCGGTCGTCCATCCACCTCAGATTTGTGGCAATGTCCGTCACTGGAGGTGGAGGATGAGAGTCTGCGCCCGGTGGAGGAGAAGGTGGTGGGGAGTCGTGTCTCCCATCTTGACGTTGTCCCTTCTTACCGCCCATCTTAGTGTGTGCGTGGACTGCACTGTTTAGTATATAAAGTGGCGCCTCAACAGCTCGAACCACATATATATGACATAAACAGCGCAGAAATAACGCATAGAGTCCACTGTTCTGTCCGTGAGTGAGTGCGTGCGTGGGTGTGTGTGTGTGTGTCTGAGAGAGCACTTCGTGGTGGCCTTAATGCCGGTGGCTAGAAACACGGCGGGGGGGTGAGACCGTCAGTGTCTCCCGGGATGTCACACGAGAAGGGTGTACGCCTGCGTGCTCCGTGGGTACCACAAAAAACAGGCCAATGCTCAACGCTCAGCTCTAGACACACACTAATACACTGACACTAACACTGCCACTGTCACTAAAAAGCACTGTGACGGCCCAACACTGCACATCGCGGCGAAACACAACACAACTCACTAAGAGTTGACGCGCACATCACATCGCCGGCTAACTGTCCATCGTTCATACACTTGTACGTCCACAGATCCTAGTCACTGCGCCATGATGGTTACATGTGTTCCCAGAAGAATGCAGTGATGGGTAGGGAAACACCGGGTAACACTGAAGTCCGTTTATTATGGATGAGAGAAATACAAGTGGTGACTAGCTTGTGCCATGCACGGCTCACACAGTCAGACTGAGACTGCCTTGCCATATGGCAACCTCGGGGCAATGTTGCCACGTAACACGTGCAGTGTTGCCACGTAATTATATACATAAATGCCACTCGGCACAGTAGCTTATATACAGGGTTGCTACTCGGCACAGTAGCTTATATACATTACCTACAACCCTGGTTAAACTTTCTCACGCCGTCTGAATTACAACTAAGGTGTATACCCACCATTGAAAATATTTGGTCAAAGTATTAAATCCTTATAAATAGCTTACTGTTTAGATAATGAGAATGTTCTTTTTGCCATCAGGGACAGTGAAAGTGAGTCATTGGGACTTAGTCCATTTCAATGTTCTTTGGACGAGAAGTGAGAGGTCCACTAAAGGTTCTCAAAGAAACTTGGATTAATAAAGAGAGCACAACCACTTTGCCAATCAAGTATGTAGAAGATTTCCAGGCTTAACTTTAAAAAAATCATGATTTTGCTTAGAAATTATCTTAAAGATTATCAAGGCAATATGAAAGAAATTTATAATTTAAAATCTGTGCATAGGACCTTCAGTCCTGGTGATAAAGTTAATGTTTTCTTAAGAAATCAGTCAAACCATTTACAATCAACATTTAGTGGATCTTACAATATCCAGACAAAAGTAAATTACCTAAATTATATTCTTAACACCCCAGGTAGAAGGAAATCTTCTATATTTGTAAATATAAATCAACTTAAGCCCTATCATTCCATGGCCAATGAGTCAAACCTGGAGAGTAAACCCCGAGAGTTGAACCATACTTCCATACTATCTCCCTCTCATCCCACGTATGTTCCAGTAGCTTCCTTTCTCTCGAAAATTCCACTATATATCAAGACTTAGCTTCTTACTTTGTCATACTTACTTTAAGAAAAATTTAACCAATTGATAGATTTACTTGGACGTCTTCCTCAAATCTCCACAGCAATGCCTCGTGCATGTAACCTGGTGACACATGACATCAAGTTAGTTAAGACGCTTAACTATAAAACAAGTCCCTTACAGAGTCAGTCCACAGAAGAGACTGCATAGACAGCAAACTCTTCGAGCCGAGTGACAGTCTATGGTCTGCTAGTCCTGAAGGCTGACAGGACTGACAGCCTCTGTGTGGACTACCGAGCTGTGAATCACCTTACAGTTGACGACTCCTGCCCACTACCTCGCCTGGATGATATCATTGACATTATAGGAATAGTGAAATACGTCAACAAGATCGATCTCTTGTAAAGCTACTACCAGGTACCATTCACGCCCAACGCTAGAAACATCTCAGCATTTGTCATCCTAGATGGCATGTAACAATAACTCTTTAAGCCCTTCGGACTCAAGAACGCTCCTGCCATCTTATAAAATCACTTAAGACTTGTAACTTTTCTCACGTTACAGTTGTACTTACCTGGAACACATCGTTGCGCAAGGGAAGATAGTTCCCCGTACAGCGAAAGATGACGTCACACGGAACTTCCCACTCCAAAGGATCGACGAAACCTCAGAAGGTTCATGGGCATGGCTGCTTTCTACAAATGCTTTTGGAAGACCCCTTACTGATCTTTTCTCTCTCTAAAAAAGAAACAAACGTTCAAATGGTCTCTTATCAGTCAAAAAGAATATGAATGAATTAAGTTTCTCTTTGCTTCTGCTGCAAACTTCAACCAACCATTCGTTCTAAACGTGGATGCCTGTGACATTAAAACAGGAGATTTATTCCTTCAAGCTGATCCAGAAACACAACTGCTTCATCCAATTTGTTACACTCATCAAAGCTGTTGCCCCAGTCTCTAACATTTCTATTTGCCTTGGAAAAATTAATTTTATTTCTGCATGACTCTTTTCATCTCATCTTAGTAACCATGATTGCAATCCTATTTAGTTCCTACACAAAATGAAATATTCAAATTAACGATTTAGAGGTGGGCTCTTGTGCTACAGGGATATAACCTTCATTTTTTCCCACATCTGTGGTCAAGACAATATAACAATATACTGGCAGACACCTTGTCCCGAGAACCAGTGGTGTTGTGCAACCAGGATGGTCTCCTCTGTGGTTTCACTTATTCTGCTTGAAAACCTACGAGATTTTAATGGGAGGGGTGGGGGGGTGGGGGGGTGGGGGGTATTGCATCCCTTGCCAGTAAACTCCTTTTACCGTCTCCCTCGTCTCTATTGTTTTGTTTTTTTGTTTTTTGTTTTTTCAGAACACCAGCTTACGCCATCGAAGTAACCAAACACATTTATAGAATATAAATGTGGCATCATAACCGAAGTTATTTAATGTGCTGAATGCTGATATACCCCTCTTGACACACTTCGCTCCACTCCACACCTCGCTTTTCACACTTCCAGCTCACTCCATCTATTTTCCTCAGTGTGTCAACCTGTGGTGGTCCGTCTCATCATGGTCCAGCTATCTCACGCTAAGTCAGTTACTTTTTTTCTCTTAGGTCTAGGGACGTGCCAGCATTAAAGTCAACTTAGTGTAACAATTGTGTGTCCTACCTGTGCACTTTCCACGTGAATATTTATATTAAGACACGACACTCATTACTGGCCAATGATGTTACTAAGTGTTATGTGCCCGACTCCAATTAAAGGCTATAACAGTGTTCTTTATTAATTATTCGTTTGTATAATGAGTTTTTAACTTTGGTATAATTTTTCTTATAGGTGTGTATTTTGTAAATATTAATATTACGTACAGTATAGTTATTAGAAAAATATTATACATGTTTAACTATCCCTCATGAGTGTTCACGAGTGGAACTTACGGTTAACTTTCTTACCTAACCTTAGTCTTTGAGTATCTTTAGAGTTCTGTATTCATTAATTTCTTTAATTTGTTACCATAAATTCTACCCCTTGACAAATATAACACCCTCCACTGGCAAAGGCTCCTTAACTCCAATAGTAAACTTCAGGTAAACTTTAACCTGAGGAACAGTTGTACAACCATTAACAACCTGACGGAGAACACTCTACCCATTAAAATAATCAAATACGGCTGAAACAGCACATTTAACATTGGGGCTGTGTGAAACCTTTAAATAAAAATGGCTTAAACTTACCAGAAGTAGTCTGGACACAAGGTTCAAGATCACTAGAATTACTACTAGAACTTGAACAGAGAACTGGAGCTTATTCTTATCTATGAATGTTTCTTCTATAAGTGCAGAACTTAATTGGATCAAATGGTTTACCTGGTTCACCTGCCCTACCAGGAAGATCATTGCTGACTCTGTGACAGTGGAGAAGTTAGGCGGTTACCTAACCACTGTTCTGGCCATGAGATTAATGGGCTTGGGTAGCCCTTCTGTACACATTATTTTGAAAATTTCTGCTTTAATTTAAAGTAGTACTCACTGATTTAAACGGTAGTTCACGGCGAGGCCAGCTGATTTGTTTTCATGTTACCCTCTCTCTCCTGAATATACAATTTAACATGCAAAGGAACTTGTTTGAGAATTTCTTCCAGCAATATAAGTTGCCTAAATGCTATAGCTCGGAGTCATCACGTAAATATTCTCTCCTTAGCTCTAACAAACTTTAGGTATGTTTGCCTTTCTTCCATTTTTTAACATTCTTAAACTTTTGTCTATTATCTCAGGTATTTAATCAAAAGTCCTTCAACACATAACACTGGCTAGTTTGATCGTCAGTAAGATTTGCAAAGACAGTTTTTTCTCTACCTAGGAATGCTCATTGAGCTAGAAAACTGCACTGTGAATTTGGCCAACTTAACTTGTTTTGAAGCATAAAGAATAGGGCCATGTGAAGTGGTTACACCATAAATTTAATTATTCCTACGAAAATACCTTTCATTTTCTTGTTCTGTACTGTATCCAAGATTCTCATTGTCATATACAATCCTCTTTGTTGATATTTATGTTATCTCTAAGGTTTCCTACCATTTATTTCTATAATCTTAAATTTCACCAATTCACTAGTACCCTCTTTACAAAAATCTAAGACAATAAATAGTAACAACTCAGTACTGACCAAATAATCAAGCACAATTTTTATAATCACAGTTTTAATTACACCTGTTTTTTACTCCACTTTATAGCACTTATCAAAATCTGTCCAATAATCTTTCTTCGTCATTACGTCAATCAATTATTCGATAGTTGGGTTCTTAGTAAATTCATTACAATTTAAACAAATGGATCAAAGTAGCGTATAAACTGTTGGAGCAAATAGTTCGAAAATCTAGGACAGGTCCCATTATGTGTTTAGGGTCAGAGAGGTAAGGCTCATAGCATACAAAAAATTCATGTATTTCATATTGAATTACTGTAATATATTCCTTAATATTTGTAAGGTCTACCCTTCACCATACGAACCACACTGATACATGCCCGCATAAACAACGTTGCTAAACCGGGAACATTCGGAAGAACTGTCAGATAAATGTTTGCAGCGAACAACCTTCCACAGGTAAGCTTCCCAGATGATGCCCCATCAGCAGACATTTTCAAAATAATAACCGAAAACAGTCTAGGAATCACCAGCAAGGAAACGGAAGATAAAATAACACAGCAAGAAGATTGCACAGGAGAAGAGACTGCAATGGAAACAACCCACTCCCAACTAACCACAACACACTACGAGGAACTAGAGAACACAACCAACGAATCAGCGAAGTCAACATCAGTAAAACCACGTAGAGAGATCCGCACTGGTCAACGGAAAACCGACGCCGGAGAAAGCATAGGAATCAGATTTTACTCAGTCAACTCCCAGCCAACAGTAACAAATGAGAGACTGTTACAAGACATTCAAGAAGGAACAACCAAATACACATACGAAGATAACAGGGTAGAAGAGGGACTCATAGAAATACTAATACGTGGAGGAAGAATAAGCAGCAAACATAATAAAATCGAGAGGGTTGACCTAACGAAATTAAAAAAAAAAAAAAAATAAGAACAGAACTGAGGGAAGAGAGACAGAGACACTCCCCCGGAGAAACCCGAGCAACGAAACAACACGCACGAAGTTCCCGCGACCCACTATTACGCAAAACAGAACACTGAAAATAATACAACACAACGTCCTGGCCTGGACACATACAAGAAAAACAGAACTAACAAACATCTACAACAACATAGACCCAGACAAAATTTTCAAAAACAATGACAAAATAAAGCTCTTCAACTATTACACACATCAACTGAACATACACGAAGAACTTAGCGACGGAGCAGCAATAACCATCAAAAAAAACATCAAATACAAACTCATAGACAACTTCCAAACCGACTTCTTAGCAGTCGAAATCAATACAACTAAAGGCCCAATAACAATTGGTACAACATATTTACCTTGCCGACGACAAACATTCCCGACTGGCGACTTACTAAAACCAATGAGACGTAACACCAGCATCTTTTATAGGAGACGTAAAGGCGAGGCACACCATACTCGGACACCGAACCAGAAACCCAATGGGGAAGATAATACACGACTTATTAGAAAACGGCAACATCAACTTGGCCCAGATTTCGAAACCTACATAGCTGCGGGAAACACCGGGAAGCCGAATATAGTTCTGACCAATAGACACCACCATTTGAATGCACACATGAAACCTGGACCAACCACCACTAGCGATCACCTGCCCATAATTATCACTCTATCAACATCACCAATACAAATCCACTCCATCCCTAGATTATCTTTCAACAGATCAAACTGGGAGGGTTTTAAAGCGCAACTCAACACAAACGAACAAATACATCTACACAACAAAAACACAGCAGACATTGACATAGCCCTGGAAACATGGTTCACTAATGTCACCACATCCATGGAAAACAACACCCCCAAAACATCTTACCATACACTACCCCACGCACAATTAACACACGAACAGAAGATAATCCAGACAAGACTGAATATCTTACTAGAACATACAAACACACACGGCTGGAACCAAGAAAAAATAACTCTTTTCAGAAGCCTAAAGGAAGAGCTGAAAGAAATAGGTAAACAATCACACAACGACAAATGGAACCAGCTAATCACAAACACAGAGGCCGATTATGACAACCCAAAACTCTTCTGGAGTAAAATAAAAAACCTAATGGGCACTAACTCCATAGATAACAGCCATCTTGCAGATGACAACGAGGTAAAAGCTACAGAATCTGTAGACAAAGAACTGATTTTCAGAAATTTCTGGAGTAACATATATAAAATTACAGAGGAAGAAAACAGAAACTACTGTAGAGTAACAGAACAGATGGTAACAACACACCTTACACTAAACACAGAAATGGCAACCACCAAGAACAATAGACCTCAAGTTACTAAACAGTGCAGACACATTAACCACGCCAATCAAACAAAATACATAACAAACATAATAACCAGTTTTAAAAATAAAGCACCTGGACTAAGTCAGATAAACAAAACCGTCCTTCAAAACATACCCACAACACTGATAAAACAACTTACACTGATCTTTAACGCCTCACTAGCAACAGGACACTTCCCCACGAGATTCAAGACAGCCAAAATCAGATTCATACCCAAACCAGAAAAAACCTAACAAGGCCGGAAAATTACAGACCTAAATCCCCATTAGAAATCACTATTATAAACACCAGGCAAAATACTAGAAAAAATAGTCAACAGCAGACTCAGAAACTATCTAGAACAGGAAAACAAATATAACCCCCACACAACATGGATTCCGAAAGAAGTTAGGCACAAACACGGCTATTGCACTAATTTACGAAACAATAGCTAACGTCCTCAGCAAAAAAAAGTGAGGCACGAAGGCCTGAAATATAAAATAATTCAACTTGGCATGCCAAAAAACATGACAATCCTTCTCTGCAACTTCTTAGACAACAGACAAGTCAAACTCATTATAGACAACTACACTGGACAAACCTTCAACATACACAGTGTTGGTAAAATGTTGCTGCCCTGTGGGACTCCACTGTGTATGTTGAAAGTTTGTCCAGCGTAGTTGTCTATAATGAGTTTGACTTGTCTGTTGTCTAAGAAATTGCAGAGAAGGGTTGTCATGTTTTTTGGTATGCCAAGTTGAATTATTTTATATTTGAGGCCTTCGTGCCGCACTTTTTTTTGCTGAGGACGTTAGCTATTGTTTCGTAATCCCACAGGGCAGCAACATTTCACCAACACTGTACACAATATACACAGCAGACATACCAGACCCATGACAGTCGGACTACATAGCATACGCAGACGAATTCACGCAAATAATACAATATCCAGGGAGATTTAAACAAATGATGACCATAAGAAAAGGAAGAGAAATTGAAGCAATTAACAACTACAAGAGAAAATGGAAAATCCAAACCAACATCCAAAACCAAAAGATTATCTACATTGCTAAAATAAATCCATACCCAATCATAATCGACAATCAACAGTTACGATATGCAGGAGGTGGAAAAAACACTCGGACTCAAAATCACCAGAAACGGTATACACCAACACATTAGAGAAAGATTGACGAAAGCCAAATTACAACTAACCAAACTCCGTCGCTTTAGAAACCTAAACACCAAAACACAGCTACTTCTATACAAATCACTCGTCAGACCATACCTTCAATACCCACCATTTCCACTTAACACAATAACTAAAACAAACAAGCTCAAGTTGCAAGCAGTCCAAAATACAGCACTAAGAAAAGCAGTAAAACATAGGCCGCCATACAGTAAAAAAAAAATGCGATACATACACATCGAACATAACATAGACACAATTAACATAAGAACACACAAACAAGCAAAAGCGGTATGGGACAAGGTACACCCTATTTTACAGGAACTAGTACAGGCAAACAACAATATATCACACAGCTGGTGGCCAAGAAGCATCAACATTTCCACAATCAGCCCGGAACCATTATACGCGAGAGAATAACACCACTCATATAACCGAAAAGATGGGGACTTTACCTGCCAGTTCACACAAGGACCTGGTGGGACCCCCCAATCACTAAAGATGAGGAACATCCCTTCAGTTACACAAGGACCTGAAGGGACCCTCCAAGAAACAAGCAACAAGAAAGACCAACACCACATGCGTAAACTTAAAGATGGTGATTATCCTGCCAGTTACACAAGGACCTGGAGGGACCCCCAATCCCAAAAGATGAGGAGCATCCCTTCAGCAACACAACGACCTAAAGGGACCCTTCAACAAACCCTAAAACAACATATTCCCTAGGATGGCATTTTAAACCAGCTTAGCTTAGCTAATTATCTAACATCCCTTGCCCCTGAAGGACTGGAGGACTTTTTTTTTTTTTTTAGGTTAAGGTGGGGAATGAATGGAAGGCATGCTGGGGCTCAAGGCACAGCCAGACATGAGGGATAGAGGAGTCACAACATATAGTCGTGGGGGGAAAGGTTGGAAAAGAAGTTTAATGAGTTAAAAAGAGGGGGACGACACCCCTTGTTTTACATATTACAGAGTTTGTTGGATAACTAAGCTAACCTAGGATTCAGGATGAGGTTGCACAATGGTTATTTTAGTTGACAATGACTAGATTGATTTTACAATTACAGGTTTATTAAAATCTTATACTGTATTACGTTATGGACTCACTAGGTTGTGACTTATTAAATGCGAATTTATATCATCTAAATTTTAATCTAAGGTAGATCACTGTGGCGTACATAGATGGGTCGCGGGTTGGGTTGTTGTAGTGCGGGCAGACTCCGGGGTCACCAGGCTGTGAGGGTCGTCCAGGAGCTTGTCCCAAACCTTCTTCCCTCGGCGATGGAACCTGACGTTGAGGGCCTCTGTTTTATTTCTTAGGTGGATGGTTTCCACTGTCCCTTGGTAGGGTGGCGCTTGGCCACTGGCTGATCTCAAACACTTGTATTGGAAGCTCTGTTGTTGTTGTAGTCTAGTCTTCCCGAGTGTGACGAGTGGTATATGTGGGTACTCCAACACAGGCCTCACCAGCGCCTTGTACAGGTGAACTTGTATCTTCTCAGGCATCAGTTTAAAATGTTTTAATTTGGGTGCGGCGACTTTGGCTTTATTTAGTCTGTCCTTCACGTGGGAAATGATGCCCGGCCGAGGGATGATGAGGCCGAGCAACCTGCCTTGTTTAGAGTACCCACTCTCTTCGTCGTCGATCATCAATGGCGCCGGCTTGAATTTGGCTATGGGTATGACCTCGAATTTCGTTTTGTTTGTTTTTATTTTCCATTTATTTTCATACTCCGAGATACCCTCTATTGCCCGAGCAGTGAGTCGCGCCATTCTTGCTGTGGACCTTCCTGTGCAGGTGACGATCTGTGTTACATCGTTGGCTTACATGATGTACTCGCTGCCGACGATTGGGGGTAGCAGGTCAGCCGTGTAGAGTGTGTAAAGGGTTGGTGAGACACAAGAGCCCTGAGGCACGCCGCTCGAAAGTGAGAATTCTTCTCCAAAATGTTCTTGCATCTTGATTTTGGCTCTGCGGTCCGTAATGATGTTGCACAGCAGGCGCGTCAGATTTTCGGGTAGCCCCAGTTGTATGATCTTATACTGCAGCCCTGCGTGCCAAACTCTGTCAAACGCCTTGCTGACGTCCCTCAGTACTATGTTGCACTGCAGGCGGCCAGTCATGTCATTGGCGATCTGCTCGTAGGCCTGGGCTATGGCGGTGGATGTGCCTCGGTACTGGCGGAAGCCGAACTGGCGGGGATTATGCACGTCTTCGTCCTCCAGACACATCCGCAATTTTGGCAGGTACCTCTAGCAGAGATATTGGTCGAAAGTTTTCGACTTTGCTTGGAGGCTTCCCTGCTTTTGGTATGAGGCGAATAACTGCGATTTTGAACATCTTAGGGAAGTATCCAGAGGCGAGGCAGGCGATGCATATATGAGCAAGCTTCTCTATCATGTTGTCGGGGAGTTGAGCCAGGATCTTCTTGTTAATGTGACTTTGAACAGGTGATTTGTTTTTAAACCCTTTTATGATGGCTGAGACATCTGCAGGAACTATACGCTCCATCAGGTAGCTTCCGTCCACCAGTTTAGTGAAGTCAGTCCGTGGGAGCGGCTGGAGCCGGTGCTGATGGTCCTGCAACTGACCTAAAATGTCCTCCTCAAACTCCCTGTCATAGCCCTCATTCCCCTTAGGCCAATAGGGTGAAATCCTAGACTAGGAAAGTATCCGAGGCCCGGAGGGTATTCTATGCCAGATGGGCATTTTATCCTAAGGCAAGTGGGTATCCTAGTTCAGGTAGGTAGCCAAAGCCAAGTGGGTATTCTAGGCCAGAACACTATCTTAGACCATGTAAGTATCCTGGGTTAGGTGGGTGTCTTAGACAAGAAAGGAGTCCTAGACCAGGTGGGTATCCTGAGCATGGACAAAAATGCATTCTATGGCAAAAGAAGAGTACCCTAGACCAAATGGATTTTTTATGCCAGGTGGATATCCAAGGTCAGAACGGTATCCTAAGCTAAGAGGAGGATATCCAAGGAGAGTAAGGTGTCCTCGGCTGGATGGGGTATCCTAGGCTAGAAAGACATCGTAGTCCAAGCTATAACACCGGTCAACACAATTTTTCTGGCACAAGGTTTTTAAACGGATTTTAAGTAAATTTGGGGTGCAGAATCCAAATATGACTTTGGTTTTTGTCTATCACATCAGGTTTTTGAGATATACCATATTGCACTTTTGCTGGGAAACGTAAACTTTTGGATCAAAATTGACGGTTTAAACATGTATACATAAATTTTTTCAGCATTATAATTTGTATTTTTCTATAACCAAAAATTGTTAATATCAAATTGGAAAGTTAATGCACATATAATATTTAAATGTAACATTGAAGGGTGAAAAAAAACAATTAATGTACGGTAGAAATAGTGCAAGTATTAAGATCAAGTTACAATTACATAAACTTCCTCTTTTTAGCCGATCTCTTATGTACAGCTTCTGGAATGTCTCTCATCAAACTCCAGCAGTAGTCCGCCATCATGTTCGAGTCCCATCGACCTTGGTAACGTTCTTCCATTACTTTAATGTCTTGATGAAAGCGCTCCCCTTGCTCCTCGCTCACTTCTCCCAGATTTTCTGGAAACTCGTCCAAGTGACTGTGTAAGTAGTGAACCTTGATACTCATTCTGCATCCAAGTGCTTGTAAACTCAAGAGCAGCTCTTCCACAATTTCTTGATAGTTGTCCGCTTTCTTGTTCCCTAAGAAGTTCCGCACCACATTAGAGAAAGCATTCCAAGTTCTTGCCTGTGCCTCTGTCATTGTTGCAAGGAAGTGTGGATCTCTGAGTAATGTTCTTATTTGAGGTCCATCAAAAATCCCTGCCTTTTTCTTCTCGTCGCTAAGACTTGGAAAGGTTGAGCATATATATCTGAAACACTCTTCACTATGATCAAGAGCCTTGACGAATTGCTTCATGATACCAAGTTTTATGTGCAGAGGAGGAAGGACAATGTTTTTCCTGTCAACCAGAGGATCGTTAATGATATTCTTGTCACCAGGCGTCAAACTATGTCTTGGTGGCCAATTTTTTTTCACCCAATGGTCTGCTGTAGCCCTGCTGTCCCAGTAGTACAGAAAACAGGGGTATTTTGTGTACCCTCCTTGCTGGCCCAATAGAAAGTTTACCATTTTCAAGTCCACACAAATTAACCATTCATGAGCATGGTATTGCAACCTCTCTAGAACAGTCTTAATGTTTTCATACTCTTCTTTAATTTGTACAGAATGTCCGATTGGAATTGAACCACACTTGTTTCCGTTATGAAGAAGAACACATTTCAAGCTCCTTTTAGAACTGTCAATAAAAAGTCTCCAATCCTTACTATCATATGCTGGTAGTCCCATGGAGAGAAGAAGTCCTTCTACATCATTACAAAAAACAAGCTGGTCATATGAATGAAAGTACTTCCGCAGTTGCTCTTCTCTGTTGCGATAAAAGGAGACACTCGTGCCAGGTTTTAAGAGTCGTTTCTCTTGAAGCCTGGAAGCTAACAATTCAGCAGACTGTTTTGGCAAATTTAGATCTCTGACCAGATCATTCAATTCTGACTGAGTAAACAACGTTGGCTTTTTACAATCTTCACCAGATGGCTTGAAAAGATCAGTCTCTTCATCTTCATCAGTAGAAACAGGTGAATTCCGGTCTATATCCTCAATCTCTGGTAGCTCAGTAAATTCTGGCACGTTACGTGATGGAGCAAATCTGAGATCAGATTTGGATTCAGCACCTTAAAGTTAGTAAAAAACAGTTAAAAGGTTTCATGCCAGAAAAAAAAATATTTTTTGTAGACCAGTGTATATAATCAATTGTAATTAAAATGAAATCGTCTGAGACTAACTAATTATGCATGAGATAGATCACCATGTAATACTAATGAACGCCTTGTTCTCTGCAGGTTTTGACCACATCAATAAATATTGAATGCGTCAAAAGACGGGTTTCAATCATTCCCTTCGACTTGCCCGTCACCTGAATGTTCTTAACTAAGGCGTCCACACAGAAGTGACCCACTGGAATTTTTGGATAAGTTTAATGATCGTGTCCCTAATATTACTTTCAAATTTGAAAGATAAGTAAATGGATCCCTTTTTTTCTTGATATTCTTATCATGAGAAATGGTCACAACGATAAATTTTAGTTGTACAGAAAGCCTACACAGGTAGACGGTATTATACAAATTTTAATCGAGTAACCACAAGTATACTATAATGTATTTTTTTTCTGCTATGTTTTTGAGATGTTTGCGAATTTGTGACCCTGAATTCATTGAAGAACTACAACACATTCAGTTCATTGCACAAAAACTTGGTTACCGTTCATTGTTTGTTGATCGTTGTATTAAAAGGACTGAAAAATCCCTTTATTGTACTCATAATAGACACGTTCCTACATTTAAGAATATTTTGACTACCTTATCGCAAGGAATTTATCCCATTAGTTCAATCATTTAAATTACTAATGTTTAATGTTGTTTTTAAATATGACTCTACTATTGCTAGTATGTTAATTAAGAACAGCCGAACCTTGAATGTAAATGGAAGTGTTTACTGTATTCCATGTAGCAATTGTAAAAGAAATTATGTGGATCAGACTGGGAAAGCATTACAACTTAGAATAAAACAGTACAAGAATATTAGAACAGCATCTGAAAGCAGTGCACTTTTCGTTCATATAAGGAACAATAATCACACCATGGATTGGAAAAACAGTATAAACGTGTTTAAATCAACTTGTGTCACAGAGAAACTTCTGGTTGAAGCAAGTTTGATAGGGGAAATTAATTCTATAAACCTTATTGTCGGTCAGTACAAAACTGATAATATGTTACATAAATGCTTTGAAAGCATTTGAGGTGGGTGTAGGATAAATGATTTGTGGGTTTCATGTTTTTGGGCTGACTTGACCTGACCTGTTGTTTTGTCACCCATTTTTTATAAGCCCTTCCTTCGTTCACGTTAGAGGTGGTGTGTGGATTTGTGGATCCCATGTTTTTTTACCTGACCTGATGTATATAAGCCGCTCTGTTCCTGTAAATTCAGTTGCCTCTGAATAAAGACGAAGGCTAAGGTGCTCTAGTGTTTCTCTTTTCCCTTTTCCTGTGTGGTTAAAAAAAAAAAAAAGGAAGGCTATAGGTAGAAGGATAAATCATGGCGAAATTTACCTCCAGGATTATTATAAGGTATTGGCGAGTAGGGTTAAAACCGAGATAAGGAAAGCCAAGAGGAATAATGAGGTAAGGATAGCAAGGGAGGCGAAGACAAACCCCAAAGGATTCTACCAAATGTATCAAACTAAAACACGAGAAAAGATTGGACCAATACGGTCAGATACCAGCGAGCTCACTGACAACGACAGAAAAATGAGCAATAATTTGAATAAATATTTTTCAACAGTTTTCACCACCGAAAATGTAAACATGATACCCGAGGCACCGACTCTATTCAGAGATAGTGAAGAAGACAAATTAAGCGAGATAGTAGTGACTAGTAGCGATGTTAGTAAGCAAATAGACAAACTAAAGCCCATAAGTCACCTGGTCCCGATGAGATATTTACCAGAGTATTAAAAGAATGTAAGGAAGAGCTTAGTATGCCCTTAGCAAACTTGTTTAACATGTCCTTAATAAACAGGTGTAGTACCAGAATCCTGGAGGATAGCGAAAGTAATACCGATTTTCAAGAAGGGGGATAGATCACTATCCTCTAACTACCGCCCAATCAGCCTAACATCAATAGTAGGCAAATTACTAGAATCAATCATTTCAAACTCTATTCGAAATCACCTGGAGAAGCACAAGTTGATCAATGATTCCCAACATGGCTTCACAAGCGGGCGTTCATGTCTAACTAATCTATTAACATTCTTTTCATCAGTTTTCGAATCGGTGGACGAAGGGCACAATTACGATGTGGTATAGCTCGACTTTAGCAAAGCCTTCGACAGAGTCCCCCACGAAAGACTAATTAGAAAGGTAGAAGCACATGGCATCAAAGGTAATATCCTTAAATGGATTAGGGCGTGGTTACAGGACAGGAAACAGCGAGTGAGCATTAACGGCACTAAGTCCCATTGGAGCAACATCATTAGTGGAGTTCCCCAAGGCTCAGTACTTGGACCATTATTATTTATTATATACATAAACGACATAGATATCGGCATAAACACCAACATAAGTAAATTTGCTGATGACAGTAAAATAGGACGTGTTATTAAATCTGACGAGGACTCCGCAAAACTACAGAAAGATCTAAACAAATTTTTCGAATGGTGTGAAAAATGGCAGATGAAATTCAACGTGGACAAATGTTAAGTACTCAGTATAGGAGATGTAAACAGGGAAACCAGATACCAGATGAACAACGATGCCATAGAGAATTCCGACTGGGAGAGAGATTTAGGAGTAATGATAAGTAGGAACCTGAAGCCAAGTAAACAATGTGTTTTTGCTCGTAAGAAGGCTAATAAAGTACTTGGGTTCATAAAAAGGAGTGTTAGTTACAAGACTAGCGAGGTCATCCTAAAACTGTATCTTGAGCTTGTGAGACCACACCTGGATTACGCAGTAGGGTGTGTCATACGGAGGCGAATTTTTTTTTTTTTGAGTTTGAAAAATCGGCACATGGTATTAATGATGTAGTTCTATGTGCAGAATCATGTGATATCTTCAGATTTGAAAGGTTTTCATTTTTTGCTAGGTAAATTTTAACTTGAAATCTTATGAAAATTCAGTATTCCCACCCTTTTACCAACACCACTAAATAGCTTATTTAAAGTAAAGTAAATGTATCAGGTTAATTTATTAGGATGAAAATGATCCAGAATAGTGAAACGAATGATCTTGACACATTTATTAAATTTAATATTCCTTTAGAAAACAAAATCATCAAATACAAAACCGGTTTTACTACTACGACCCGGTGTTGCTGCACACCATAGAGAAACATGTCTTTCTTGCTTCTGTTTCTACTCATCACCTCCCTGCTGACCACCTGAGCTCGGATGTAGCCTTCCCTCCTCTCCTGGCTGTACACGTGACTGCTGGCCTCGCTCACTTGCTGTACACAACGCTCTATACTCTGGGTGTGCGAGGGCCAGGCAGGGACATGCATGGGGTTGTCCAAGAAAGCTCTGACTTGAACATTGGTGAGGCTGCAGGTAAGAGGGGCTCACTGCCAGCCTGGATGTTATCCAGATCTATGAGATCAGTGAGGGTCTTGGCACCTAGATTGACTTCAGGAGTCTTCCTGACCCTGAAGGAATCGTCACCAACTGATTCGTCATGCCCAGATCCTCTCATAAGTCTCATATCCAAGATCTTTTTGACTGCCACTTTTCTCTCCTCCTCATCCTTACTGCAGAGCATTGTCTGCAGAACTGCCTCGGGATGAGCATACCAGGAAGATCTCCTCACAGTCTGCTCCACAATCTGAGCAACCTTCCTTGGCTGACTCCTCAGGAGCTCAAGCTGGAAGAGAACATGCCTCGGACCTTCGGAGAACGATGACTTGACCTTGGTGTTGAACCAATTTGGCAAGTAGACACTCACGATGAATTGGACAATAAGTCTCAGGTTGTGAAGCTGGTTCCCTTTCAGTTTATGATGAGCGACCCAAATTCTGCAGAACCTGAGAGCCGTTGTGAGCCACCTAGAATGTGAGACTGGACCTATCTTCAGGTAAGCAAGTCTATCAGGCATGACCCCAGTTTTGATGGCACTGCAAATCATGTAACCATAGTACTGGTCAGTACTCAGGTCGTCAATGACAGTATGTGCAAGCTCAACGAGTGGAGGGCCAACTGTGATTTTTTTCAAAGCTCGGATTTATTTCTAACCCAGTGGCAGAGTCCAGCATCTTGCCAAGAGGACCAGACCATCTGTTGTTTGAAAGAGTCTTGCCATCCAGCTCCTGGATCAGATGTCTGAGTGGCAACTCGTTGGTGTGGAGGTCACAAACAATCCAGACCAGCTTCCTCCCAATCTTCCGCTCTATCCACTGTATGACCCCCTCTTGCCACCCTGTGTTCGTGTTGGTGCTGTCCCCTCCAATGGCCTGCAGGGTCTGGTCTACGTTCCTCTCTCTGAGCCAGTTCACAATGTTATCTGCCACTATCTCAGCTGGTTTCTTGATGTCATCTTTCTCTGGAGTGAAATCATCTTTCTCTGGAGTGAAATGCCACAAATATTTCCCTCCTGGTTCACTGCAGCAGGAGTAGTGTTCCTCCTTCACCATGGCAGGGAACAACTTGTCAGAATCTCCAACTTTCATGAACACTTTAGTGTCATTCCTTCTCCCATCAAAGAACAAACAATTGATTCCATTTTCTCTTATCCCCTTATCAAACTCCTCTTCTAGGTTACTGACAAGTTTCTCCTGAGCTCTCCTTACTTTGTTAAGGATCTATCACCAGGTGAACATCATCAGGTGTTATCAAACCACCGTCAATCCAGGCAGCTGTTGCTATCTCTGCAGTTTCTCTGAGACCAGTGTGGTGTCGCATGCTGCCCAGAGCTATGCTCGGGATATCTTTCCTATTTCGAATCTTATGCCTGGAAGGTTTGGGATCATTATTTTCTGGGTTAGGGACAAAGTCACCATTCTCCTGGTCAGCACTCGGATCAGCCATGGGGAAGTCATTAAACTCTGAATCAGCTTGACTCCAATCATCGGCCTTTTTTGCCTCACCCTGGGCCTTCTCAAGTCTCTTTTCCTCGGCAACTCTTCTCCTTTTCTGTCTCTCTGTGGCAGCCTCCTGTCTCTTGGACTCCGGAATATCTTGGCTAGAAATCATGAGAGCCCCTATACTGCCAGTCTTCTCTCTGTGTGCTTTGACAAATGCCAGTTCGATCACAGGAATCTTCAGTTCACGCTTGCAAATACAGGAGATGTGGGCCTCGGATTTACAGTCACGATCGCATCCAAACTCAGGACAGAGAACAATTGGGCACTTGCAAGTAATTATGTCAAATAACTGGTCCAGTTGCTTTGCAAAGCTGTCCTTAACTGCAAGTTTTCCTCTCCCAAGAGAGATATCTCTTGCCTTTTCCCAACTGGCTAGCAGTCTCTCACTAATCTTCTTCTGACTTGTTATGACCGGAGGCTTGAACTGAGCGTTAGCCAGAGTGTACTGTGCCAAGACAGCTTTGGTCATATCACTGGCAATGTCTTTGTTTGTGTAAGTTCTTTGGTTCTTTTCACGGATTTGCCTGATTAAAACACCGTATCTCAAAGCATCTCTCAATGTAGGCAACTCCGACTTCAGGAGCTCTCTCCCAGACCCAAGATAGTGACTGAGATGGCTGGATTTTTGGTTCCTCGTCCTGACACAAGCAGCCATCGCAAATGTTATCAACTTATAAATGCATCAGAATCTGAAACAGAAACAAATATTGTTAGTTGGGTTGTTAAAGAATGAAGTCAGAAAGCAATGTTCACTATTTAATTGTAATGCACTAATGCAGCTGTACGTTAGATTTTCGATAAATTTCACGCTAAAATTTACCTAGCAAAAGGTTGCAAAATATTGAAACTGAAATTATTTTCTGTTTATATACACTAAAATCTACCAAAAAAGTGATGGGCCATTAGTTTTAGCTGATCTTCCTCCTATGACACACCCTATTACGCAGTTCACTTTTGGTCACCGTATTACAGAATGGATATAGAATCCTTGGAAAAAATTCAGAGGAGAACGACAAGACTAATCCCGGGCATTAGGAACCTTGAGTATAGAGACAGGTTAAAGCATCTTAATTTGCACTCCCTCGACAGAAGTAGAACGAGGGGCGACCTGATAGAGGTGTATAAATGGAAGTCAGGGCTAAACAAAGGGGACATTACAAAGGTACTTTAACAATCCAACCAGGAGCGAACTCGTAACAATGGTTTTAAATTAGACAAATTTAGATTTAGGCGCGAAATAGATAAAGACTGGTTTGGAAACAGAGTAGTGGATGAATGGAACAAGTTACCAAATATCATCATTAACTCGAATACGCTGAATAGCTTCAAACATAGGTTGGATGCTTATATGAGCAATAGGGGTTGGGTGTAAACGGGACTGCCCAGTATGGGCCAATAGGCCCGCTGCAGTTTCCTCCATTCTTATGTTCTTATGTTCTTATGTCAGGTCAGAGGGTAAGATGACCCAACCTTCTCACCTGGTTACAAATCTTCTTAATTACGAAATTATCCAGTTTGTACATACCATTACTCAAATTCATGTTTACGGATTCGGTATGTTTAATGAGATTTTATTCTATAAAGTTCCTAATGTCAATTGAATTACAAAGTAATATTGAGGAGGCATTATTCCAGTCAATGCAATGCTTATTATCCCTCAAATGAACAAACAGAGCATTGGATTCCTGGCCTGTACTAACACTATATTTATGTTGTTTAAGTCTAGTTACAAGATCTTTACCTGTCTGGTCTAAGTAAAACATATTACATTCCTTGCAAGGAACCTTATAAATGCAGCCGCCTGTATTGTTGGGGGAGTTCTTGATTCTCCAAATTGCAAAATTCTCTGGCTATGTCAACACTGTCGACTCCCTTGTTAGAGCTATCAAAACTTAAACCATAACCGAGGGCACACAAGGTATCATTGTCTAGTTGTTTAGATGAGAAATTCACTACACAGTTGTGATTGGCATCCTTTATATGACCATACAGAGTGATTGGAAAAAGTTCATGTTGGATTACTGTTTTGATAACCTGAGACGTGAGCGTTCTGATCTTCAAGCTAAGATAGACCACAAATTGGCACTCTTTATTAGAAATAGTGATTGGACTTCAACGTCCCTTCCATTGCCATACATGTACGGTTTATTCAAGACTCACAAGCCCAATAACTCAGCAAGACCCGTCATTAGCTCTATTAGAAATAGTGATTGGACTTCAACGTCCCTTCCATTGCCATACATGTACGGTTTATTCAAGACTCACAAGCCTAATAACCCAGCAAGACCCATCATTAGCTCAGTTGGGTCAATCTCTTATAAATTATCTAAATGGTTAGTTTCTTTACTAAATCCCCAAGTTGGCAACATTTCTAACTCTAATATTAAGAATAATATGGATCTGGTTAATAAACTCAATAACTTACACATTAATTATGATTTTAAACTGGTCAATTTTGATGTAACATCACTTTTTACAAAGGTCCCAGTTGATGACTTACTGGAGTTCCTCATAGATTCCCTAGACAATATTTCATTGCCCGTCTCGAAATACGATTTCATCGAACTCATCAAACTATGTATTAAGGATTATAAATTTGAATTCAATGGAGAATATTATGCTCAAAAATTTGGGATGGCAATGGGTAATCCGCTCTCACCAGTATTAAGCAACCTATATATAGAATTCTTTGAAAAGAAACTATTAAGTAATATTTTACCACCTTCAGCAGTCTGGTTTAGATATGTAGATGATGTATTATGTCTCTGGCCATGTAATGAGGACCTATAAGCTTTTGTGCCACAACTTAACAACTTATCCCCCTTGATCAAATTCACTGTGGAATTAGAGCATGACTGTAAATTTCCATTCCTAGACTGTCTGATCCACAGAATAGGTAACACCTTTAAGTTCAGTATTTATAGGAAACCTACTAATGTGTGTTCATACATTCATTATTATTCTGCCCACCATAACAGAGTCAAACAGACAGTATTTCCATCAATGTTTTTACGTGCTTTGAGAATTTGCAGCCCGGAATTCATTGATGAGGAATATAAATATATCTATAATATTGGCTTGAAACCTTAAGTACCCTTGATCTTTTACAGACAAATCTTTTTGTAGAACCGATCCGAAGCGAAGAAGTGAACATGTATAAAGGTGTAGTGTATGCATCTATGTCTAAGCCTTGTGTTCCAAACTGTCCAGAAAGATTCACCAAAGCAATCCAAGCCCTTAAAAAAAATAGGGATCTATATGTTATATTTGCTGATAACCACAAGGAAACAAGAAAACACGAAGTTCCCAAGCGCTTTCGTGTAATTCACATCTTCAGGGGTGAGTGCAGTCCCTGAAGGTCTTTACTCACCCCTGAAGATGTGAATTACACGAAAGCGCTTGGGAACATCGTGTTTTCTTGTTTCCTTGTGGTTATCAGCAAATACCTGGATCACGCGCACGTACAGTGATTTACTTCACGTGTGATTTTATCAAGATTTATCTTATGTGATTTTATCAAGATTATATCTTATATCATATTTATATTGTATATTATATATATATATATATATATATATATATATATATATATATATATATATATATATATATATTTATATATATTTATGTATTTATTTATTCATTAATTTATTTGTTTATTCACAAAATGTTTGGTTTGAACATGTGTATAAGAGGCTGGTATGAGGAACAGGAGGGTGATGGAAAGGATATTGGCTTGACGTTATCTGCTTCATCCATCACTCTCTCTCAGTATATATAACCAATTATATTCCCCTTACTACCGGCATACCACAGCCGCCGTCTTCCCTGCCAGTGCCACCCAGGCTTAGGATACCCTTTACCTGACCTACTGTAGGGTACCCTATTCCTGCCCTAGGATACCATTACACTGGCTTAAGATATACTTCTCCCACCTTATGATTCCTTTTCCTCACCTAGGATATTTTCTTCTTGGCATAGGATATCTTCCACCTGGCCTTGGATGCCCTCCTGAAATAGGATAACATTGTCATAACCTAGGATGCTCTTTTCCAGCTTTACAATTCTCTATTTCTGGCCAAGCTTACTTTTCTCCGGGTACAAGATCCCCTCCTCATAGTCTAGGATAACTTATTTCTAGCCCAGAATATTCTCCAAATGGCCTATTATTAAGCATAGTGACATGATACAAAGTTCATAACTCTATTAATCTTAGTTACACTTCATTCCGCAATGCCTCATTGCTCCAGATAAGGCAGAAACGAGTAGGCATAATTAGTCCACAATATTTTAGTACTGAGGGTATGTCATCACTTTGGCTGTACTTACAAGTGCGGGTCAATGCGAACCAGTATGGTGTTCCAAGGGACAATAGTACTGTGTAAATTGTTCCAGCACAGAACTCGGCCAGGATTTGGAGTCGGTGTTCACCACAGAGGGCTAGTCCTCGCAGCATCACTCGAGAGGGCGATTTGCATCATGGAGGCCAGGCGGCCACGCCACCCTCTAAAGTTCTAAACTATACACTCAGCAGAATCAGGCCTCTTGTTTGTGCAGGTCGCGGGGCGCCGCACGTGGTCGCAGGCTGATTGATTTAATATTTGTTCGGGTAAGGCAACGCAAGCACTGTAGTTGAAACCAGCTGCGATAACACTGTGTGTGTTTTTGTGTGTGTGTGTCGATATGGAACATAAACTGTCGTATGGTAGTCATTGATTATTATCTTAAATAATTCATTGTGTATTACATAGAAAATTCCCTATATACGCCATTCGTCATCAAGATACAATGATTACATCAAATAATAGATCAGAAGAAACCTCCAATTGTCGCCTGTGACGAATGAATATGAAATGTTGCATTGACAACTCAAGTGTTGCCAACATGTTTCCAGTTTAATAAAAGCGAAGGACAAAAGTCTGAAGGCTCCTCCACCGCAAATAATTTATTTAGAAACATATTCAACACATATTGTTACCTTCATACTGGTTTAAAAAATAAAATGTTTGAAATGACAACTGATTGAAAATTTCTTAAATGACACAAGTGTCAAACAATGAATACGATAAGTTATCAATGATCGGCCAATTCACTCCCCTCGCTTGGCCCTGATATCTTTACAGATAAATAACTATATATCAGTTATAAGAAAAGGGAATTAGTTGTGATTTGAAAAAGTCGTATTTTCATTTAAAGTTCACCATCCATACACAACCAGACGTGACATGCACCTCGGATATTGAGACAGATTGCAAGCAGTGTTATTATTATTATTGCATGTTTTATTTACTCTATTAGTATAGTATAGTACAGTAGATTGTTGTAGCAAGTAACAAGCACATGTGAATATACAATCACTGCAATTAACTTCAAACCTCCTCTTGTTCACACTATGGCCAAAGTTTAACATGAACAGTATGAATGATATCTGCATAATATAACAGACGAGGACAATAAAAGAAATACACTTAAGGTTCAAATGAGTGTTATAGTTCATCATTCACGAAAACCATGGCTGTAGGTAGAGGGGCACCTGTCTCCATTTCACTACCTGCTGCCCCCACCTACCCCACATTTTCTTTACGTCACTTCACCTCGCTACACTACCGCCCACAACTACAGGAGTGACACCGCACATTTTCTTCAAAACAACTTATATGTGGACAATTTGCAGGATAGGCTCAAAACCGAGGAAGACTTAATGACTACTTTTCATGAGGCAAATAAAATTATGTCACACAATAACATGAATTCTCCTCAACTGAGCGAGATTCAGAGCAACAGAGAAACACAAGTAAAACAGCTGGGACTAATATGGCGTACAGACCATGATTTTATGAATTTAAAGTCCTGTGAAGTAGCAGTTGTGACAGATAATCACTTGACAAAAAAGTTGTTGTTCAGCCATTCTTCTTCCCTAATCCACTCGTTAGGGTTGTTAGCACCCATTACTGTACAAGCTAGGGTACTACTGGAAGAGTTCTGCAAGTTAGGCGCTGGCTGGGACGACAAATTACAGTGTCAGAATCCTTACATCAATCCTGGATTAAAATCGCCAAAGAATATGCAATAGTGAACGTGGTAGAATTCCTTCGACAAGTGACCGAACAGGATACATACTGTACTACCCAGATACATGTTTTCACAGATGCAAGTAAACTAACCTACGACAGCGCAACAGTTTACCTAGTGAATAGGAAAAACCTTCATAACTTGTTAACTGCCAAAGTCAGAGTGACTCCCATGAAAAACCAAAACCTTTCCTCAGCTACTGTAGAGTTGACTGCTCCATACATCGGAGCTAAATTAATGAATCACATAGAACAAAAAATATAAAGGTAAAATTGAATACCAAGTATATCTGGTCAGATAGTGAGATTACTACATAATGTATCCTCAATAATTAAAACAAATAAGTGTACACCCTCAACAAAAAGTATCGGTGCATACTGTAGTGTGAACAATATGAGACCAGTGACGATAGATATTGGGAAAGGCGAGTTGTTCCAGCCGTATGTTGGCAGCCCTGGTCAAGTGAAACAAACCGTTATAAATAAGGTCGGGAAGTGATAAATAGACAGTATGATATATGAGGAGCTCCCTATTAACAAAATTATTTGTGATACTTGTGAATATTGCCACATCAATTTATGCTACCAAATAAACCACTCAACCTGGTCGTCCTGAGGGGTGGTGCAGCGTGAACGGCCGCTCCGAGACCTGTCGTCTGTAGCACCAGTTTCGAGGTATCGCCGAATCCATCGTGCAGCTATGTTCCTGTGGACACCAACCCGCTAATACCTATGACGCCGAACCCTTCGTTATGAAGGGCAATAATAGCTCCTCGTGTTCCCTCTGAAGTTTCCATGTCGTCTGGCATGTGTAGATCTCTACTGCTTCATATTGCCTCTGTTTTATACCCACGTTCACCGAGACCGAACCCTCGCTCATCATTCAGTTGACACAAAGCAACAATCCGAAAAGAGGAAACAAACACACTGATTGTCAGCCATATGGCAACAAGTAGTGGAGGGGCGGGGAGGGGGGTTATGAGGATACACTTACCAATCCTTCCCGACATATCACAGTGTATATGTATCGTTTCGGAAGTCGTCGATCACACCCTGCACCAATACTTTTTGGTGCGAGTGTACAGTCACGTTCAAGATTCTTCGAACACTGCTGGAGACAGCTGGCAACTCAAGGCCGTTTCTTTACTATACTACGTAGTAAAAATTATGAATGAATGTAAACGTGATCCGTGATTGGTTACTTAGTTCCCCGTTGCTTAATTAATGGTTGGGCTTTGTTGTTTCGCATTACATTATGCCTTTCTGCTAGTATATACTGTTAATTTGATTTTAAAATGGATAGAGCAATGAGCCAACCTATATAATTTATATTTAGATAAATAAACATAAGTAAAAATTGGTAAGTATGTTAAAGAACATCATGCATCGGGCACAGGTGTGTGCAGGCTGTTTATGAGGTTGCCTGTTTATCATTAATTTATACTAATATTGTCTTCAAACGTTTAATCCCTTTCGGGTAATTAATCCAGTTGTATCTAACAGATGCTAAACAAAACTTCTTTCTAAAGACGCTGATTTCTTGCAACACAAACTGCTGTTTTACTTCCCTGTGTGTGCGTGTGCACATGTGGAGTGTGTGTGTGTGTGTGTGTGTGTGTCAGTTTGTGTCTGTTTTTAATAATGACGTTGTTCAATTGAAGGTGATGGTAATTAATCTTCCGTCTGATGGTGTGAATTAGTACTGTAGCATATGCCTAATAC
Source organism: Homarus americanus (assembly GCF_018991925.1). Lineage (NCBI taxonomy): Eukaryota > Metazoa > Arthropoda > Malacostraca > Decapoda > Nephropidae > Homarus > Homarus americanus. The sequence continues at coordinate 292,362 of NW_024733734.1, read as the reverse complement.
TTTTACACGCCATTATCTAGCAATATCATTGTCATTCCAAGACTATGAATATTGTCAGCAGCAAATAGCATTTCTTTCGTTGAGTGACTCTTTGCCCCCCAAATCCTTGTCTCTGACTTGTGTCCATTACATCACGTTTAGTCTGGTGTCTAAAAAAAAAATTCAATTTTTTCCAAAAATGTGTATGGTGTATTATAAATTTGTATCTTATTTATTTATTCGTTTATTTTTTATAAATGCATAATAAATATAAATATAACGCTGACGTTATTGGCGGGAAGGTGGGGGAGACAGAGGTGTTGTCAGTGCTGACTACCCTTCCACTCAATCAATTGTAGAAGGCCCCTGCCAACATAGTATACCACACGCAGAAAATCACTGAACTTGGAAGAATAATCGGCATGAAAGAGGCTGGGTTTTCACCCACTGAAATTGCACGAGAATTGGGTTTTTCTCGGTCAACTGTATATTATTGGATTAAGCGATGGGAAGAGGAGGGAAGTTTAAAGGACCACCACAGGACGGGAATGCCGTGCAGAGCAACACCTGCACAAGTTGAAGCCATCAGGAATTCAACCCCTCCAAGACTTCATTTTCAATAAGAGAGGATCTACAATTAAATGTTTCCCCTTTAACAATCAGGCGAAGACTTCACGAAGGAGGCATTCACCATAGAACTCCCGCCACCAAGGAGAAGTTAAATGAGCGACATCGCGAGGGCAGGTTGCAGTTTGCTCGACGGTATGCTGAAGAAGGCTTAGATTTCTGGGGAAGAATAATATTCACTGACGAAAAAAATTTCTCATCTACCTCTCACGGAAGGTTGCATTGCTGGAGGAGGAACAACACCCGATATGCTAGACAACATATTTATGAGGAAGCAGCGAGTGGCCATGTGACTTGCATTGTTTGGGGATGGATATATTTGCACGGAGTTGGAGAGCTGACTGACATAGAAGGAAGATTCACAGCTGAACAGTATTTAGAAATACTCGAAGAAGTTATGCTTCCCTCGGTGCGCGCATATGCTTTCCCGTTTCCCGAAAACATCATTTCCATGCACGATAGGTGTCCTATCCATACCGCACGTATTGTAACGCGGTGGTTTGCAGAACAAAGAAATGTGCAAGTTTTAGACTGGCCAAGTAAAGGTTGTGACATGAACCCGATAGAGAACGTTTGGGGCAATATTGTGAACGTGTGGGAGCCAGCTGAAGAGAGAACCAGGGTGCAGCTACAGGAGCATACACACCGTGAGTGGGAGGTCCTGAGGCGGACATTGCAACTGATACACAATCACGTCGCCTCCGTTCCCAACAGGCTGCAGCAAGTAATCGAGAATGAAGGTGGCTGGACTAAATATTAATGTTCCACCTCTAGCACGGCCCCTTACCTGCTCGACCAAAATAACGTGAAAATATTCGAGGAGGAAAACCAAGAACAACTACATTGGCGATACCATCCGGGCATAGGATACTCTCATGGCCTCGGTTACCCAACTAATCAAGAACACCCAACTGGTCTAGGATACCCTCTTTCTTTTATGGAGAGCACGTCTTCTATCCACATCTCCATTTATATATATATATATATATATATATATATATATATATATATATATATATATATATATATATATATATATATATATATATATATATATATATATATATATATATATATATATATATTGTAAAGGCCTTGGACTTAGGGCTAGAAATCCCTTACCAGGCTAATCAGGATCTTAATAAAGGAAAGTCAAGGACCATGGTTTTCTGAGGAATAACAAACAACCGTTTGAGATT